>NC_050175.1:35920323-35927823 GCF_008315115.2 Sander lucioperca
CGTCCGTCCAGCGTCCGTGCAGCACTCTGTCCAGTGACAGGAAGTTCCTGCTGGACATGCTCTACTCTAAGACGTCCAGCCCGGCGCCCCTGAGCCCGACAGCTGCTGCTGAAACCACCGACGACGAAACAACCTTCCAGCCCGGTGAGAGCACATCTGCATTACTTCTGTTTACAGAAAGTGTGTATACATGAATATATCTTTGGTGTGATTCTGTTTTTGGTTGAAATAAACCCTTAATTCACCCATTTTCATGTGGAAATATGCTGGCTTTATACACGCTAAAAGTCCTGATTATTTACATGGAGTCTGGTGGAGATATGCTGGCTCTATACACGCTAAAAGTCCTGATTATTTACATGGAGTCTGGTGGAGATATGCTGGCTCTATATATGTTTGGTGATTCATTTACTCACTGGACTTCATCAGTCAGCGTCCACTAAAAGTTCTGTTGTTGCCGCTAACAGACTCAGATTATAATTCTAAGTGTCTGACAACATTATGGGATGGATCCCTACAGAGAGAGACCTTTAAGTTAAAGAGTAAGATGTTATCTCCTTACATATACCTACGCTCTCCGTCTCTGCTAGATTGGGAATGATTGAGATTTCTCTTGGCACAGCTACCAGAAGACTTCCAACTTTCAGACAGGTTGCTCACGTCACATCTACGTCTTCAAGCTCAGTTGGAGGCTGCTCAGTAACGCTCAGCCATCACCGGGAAAGAGACTTCACTGGTCTCCGTCCAGAGACACGGGATCCAGTTTATATATGTCAATGAGTGAGACCTCTCTGTAAAGTGAGCACAGTGGCGGTTCTAGACAAAATGTTACTATGGGGGCCAAGGAGGGGCCAGTGTTTAACCAGGGGGGCACATTAAAAAATAGCAACAAATGATATTTAAAGATTATAATCTTTATTTTACTTATTTTGTACGAGCGTGAGTGCAGGTGCAAGAGAGGTAGGGCAATAAAAAATGAAAAACGTCTACATGCATATAAATATGTAGTCCATGATGACAGAATACTCGAGTCATGGATGGAGATTAGACCAGTTTGGCCTGAAGCTCCGTCTCCTGTCCCCCATCAGACTGGTTGGGAATATATTCAAGTTGGGCTGGACTGGTACATCATTCCTGGACTTGCTGATATCTGTAGAAAGATGGACAGCAAACATAGGGCACAACTACAACATTTATTTACTTATGCATGTATATCTGCATGTATTTCAAAATGTAGGCCAAGTATTTACTTAAAAAAAGAAACATTAGAGCAATATTGACACAAAAAAGAATTTACAGCAGAAAGCAGCATTTTAAGGACACACAGTAGGTAGTACACACAGTAGGTAGTACACACAGTAGGTAGTACATACAGTAGGTAGTACACACAGTAGGTAGTACACACAGTAGGTAGTAACACACAGTAGGTAGTACATACAGTAGGTAGTACACACAGTAGGTAGTAACACACAGTAGGTAGTACACACAGTAGGTAGTAACACACAGTAGGTAGTAACACACAGTAGGTAGTACACACAGTAGGTAGTACACACAGTAGGTAGTACACACAGTAGGTAGTACATACAGTAGGTAGTACACACAGTAGGTAGTACACACAGTAGGTAGTAACACACAGTAGGTAGTACACACAGTAGGTAGTACATACAGTAGGTAGTACACACAGTAGGTAGTAACACACAGTAGGTAGTACACACAGTAGGTAGTAACACACAGTAGGTAGTAACACACAGTAGGTAGTACACACAGTAGGTAGTAACACACAGTAGGTAGTACACACAGTAGGTAGTACACACAGTAGGTAGTACACACAGTAGGTAGTACACACAGTAGGTAGTACATACAGTAGGTAGTACATACAGTAGGTAGTAACACACAGTAGGTAGTACACACAGTAGGTAGTAACACACAGTAGGTAGTAACACACAGTAGGTAGTAACACACAGTAGGTAGTACACACAGTAGGTAGTACACACAGTAGGTAGTACACACAGTAGGTAGTAACACACAGTAGGTAGTACACACAGTAGGTAGTACACACAGTAGGTAGTACACACAGTAGGTAGTAACACACAGTAGGTAGTACCTACAGTAGGTAGTACACACAGTAGGTAGTACACACAGTAGGTAGTAACACACAGTAGGTAGTACACACAGTAGGTAGTACATACAGTAGGTAGTACATACAGTAGGTAGTACATACAGTAGGTAGTAACACACAGTAGGTAGTACATACAGTAGGTAGTACATACAGTAGGTAGTACATACAGTAGGTAGTAACACACAGTAGGTAGTAACACACAGTAGGTAGTACATACAGTAGGTAGTACATACAGTAGGTAGTAACATACAGTAGGTAGTAACATACAGTAGGTAGTACATACAGTAGGTAGTACATACAGTAGGTAGTACATACAGTAGGTAGTAACATACAGTAGGTAGTACACACAGTAGGTAGTACATACAGTAGGTAGTACATACAGTAGGTAGTAACATACAGTAGGTAGTAACACACAGTAGGTAGTACATACAGTAGGTAGTACATACAGTAGGTAGTACATACAGTAGGTAGTAACACACAGTAGGTAGTAACACACAGTAGGTAGTACATACAGTAGGTAGTACATACAGTAGGTAGTACATACAGTAGGTAGTAACATACAGTAGGTAGTACATACAGTAGGTAGTACATACAGTAGGTAGTACATACAGTAGGCCTACAATGAAATTATAACTGCACTGCTTTGCAAATACTAAGAACCTTCTTCATCACAAACCTGATGGTGCAGTACTTGATCCACATGGATCCACCTGCTGTTCCTCTCTCTGTCCCTCTCTCTGTCCCTCTCTCTGTTCCTCTCTCTGTCCCTCTCTCTGTCCCTCTCTCTGTTCCTCTCTCTGTCCCTCTCTCTGTCCCTCTCTCTGTTCCTCTCTCTGTCCCTCTCTCTGTCCCTCTCTCTGTCCCTCTCTCTGTCCCTCTCTCTGTCCCTCTCTCTGTTCCTCTCTCTGTCCCTCTCTCTGTCCCTCCCTCTGTTCCTCTCTCTGTCCCTCTCTCTGTCCCTCTCTCTGTCCCTCTCTCTGTTCCTCTCTCTGTCCCTCTCTCTGTCCCTCTCTCTGTCCCTCCCTCTGTCCCTCCCTCTGTTCCTCCCTCTGTTCCTCTCTCTGTCCCTCTCTCTGTCCCTCTGGCTGTTCCTCTCTCTGTCCCTCTCTCTGTCCCTCCCTCTGTCCCTCCCTCTGTTCCTCCCTCTGTTCCTCTCTCTGTCCCTCCCTCTGTCCCTCTGGCTGTTCCTCTCTCTGTCCCTCTCTCTGTCCCTCTCTCTGTCCCTCTCTCTGTCCCTCTCTCTGTCCCTCCCTCTGTTCCTCTCTCTGTTCCTCTCTCTGTCCCTCCCTCTGTCCCTCTGGCTGTTCCTCTCTCTGTTCCTCTCTCTGTCCCTCTCTCTGTCCCTCTCTCTGTCCCTCTGGCTGTTCCTCTCTCTGTCCCTCTCTCTGTCCCTCCATCTGTCCCTCCCTCTGTCCCTCCCTCTGTTCCTCCCTCTGTCCCTCTCTCTGTCCCTCTCTCTGTTCCTCTCTCTGTCCCTCTCTCTGTCCCTCTGGCTGTTCCTCTCTCTGTCCCTCTCTCTGTCCCTCCCTCTGTCCCTCCCTCTGTTCCTCCCTCTGTCCCTCTCTCTGTCCCTCTCTCTGTCCCTCCCTCTGTCCCTCTCTCTGTCCCTCTCTCTGTCCCTCTGGCTGTTCCTCTCTCTGTCCCTCCCTCTGTCCCTCCCTCTGTCCCTCCCTCTGTCCCTCCCTCTGTCCCTCTCTCTGTCCCTCTCTCTGTCCCTCTGGCTGTTCCTCTCTCTGTCCCTGTATGCTTTCATCCTCCTCACCCTCTTCATCCTCCTCTCCCTCTGTAGTTTCCCTCTCTGTGTCAGAGTCCTCACCTTCATCACATGCCCTCTCTCCAACCTCCACCGACTCCTCTGGCTCTCCCTCTTCCTGCTCCTCAACACCTTGATTTGTTTCTCTCACTGCTGCTTTTCTCACTTTTGTTTGCTGGGGCTAAAAAGACGCTATGTCCCTTCATCGTTTCATGATAACTATTAGAAGAAGAAAAAACGTAGGGGCATGCATTATATTTCGTTGCCTAACCATCCCTCCCTACTCAACACGGGCAGATAGCCTGTTGATTACTTTACTCAAATGGATTTCTTATTGTAATGCAACAGCCAAGACAGATGAAGTTACGTGGTTTACATCACAACATTGTGTAGACCTAGTGAGGAGACTGACATTTGGATATTCACTTCTGCTTCGATGAGTTTGCTTAGATATGATTAAGTTTCTAAACACATCGAGACCAGACATTTACAAACTTGATTTCATTATCAGTGTGAGGAACAAAAGTAACACGGTTATGTGCAAGAACAACAAGTCACTCAGGAGATGAAATGGTTTTGCTTACCAACAGTAACAGCTCTCCGTAAAGTGAGCAGAGTGAGACCTCTCCTCTCTGTAAAGTGAACAGAGTGAGACCTCTCCTCTCTGTACAGTGAGGAGAGTGAGACCTCTCCTCTCTGTACAGTGAGGAGAGTGAGACCTCTCCTCTCTGTAAAGTGAGTAGAGTGAGACCTCTCCTCTCTGTAAAGTGAGTAGAGTGAGACCTCTCCTCTCTGTAAAGTGAGTAGAGTGAGACCTCTCCTCTCTGTACAGTGAGTAGAGTGAGACCTCTCCTCTCTGTACAGTGAGTAGAGTGAGACCTCTCCTCTCTGTACAGTGAACAGAGTGAGACCTCTCCTCTCTGTACAGTGAACAGAGTGAGACCTCTCTGTCTGTGTTTCCTCTCCTCCATCAGGTGGAGATGTGAGCGGGTGGGGTCTTGTGTCGGAGCGTTTGTCCGACATCAGAGCGCGCTCAGGAGAGCCGAGCGGATCCGGTGAGAGCAGCGCCTCCCGCAGGGCGGAGCTGGAAGGACTGGAGGGCTCGGCCCAGGCAGCGCTGGCCCGTCTCCACGAGGAACAGCAGGTCCGAACATCAGAACTAGTTACATCATTTAATTAGGGATGCGCTGAATCCACTGGTCTAGATTCTGCGCCCAGGTAGCTCAGCTGGTAGAGCGGGCACTCACATATAGAGGCTTACTCCTCGACGCAGCGGGCCGTGGGTTCGATTCCGACCTGCGGCCCTTTGCTGCGTGTCATTCCACACACACACGCACACACACACGCACACACACACACACACACACACACACACACACACACACACACACACACACACACAGTCGATGATGCACCCATACTTTTGACAAGCCCTAGTTATATAATTTGTGCGTGTGTGCGTGTGTGTGTGTGTGTGTGTCTCTTTGTGTGTGTGTGTGTGTGTGTGTGTGTGTGTGTGTGTGTCTCTTTGTGTGTGTGTGTGTGTGTGTCTCTGTGTGTGTACCTTCAGAGCCGTCAGCTCCGTCAGCAGAGCAGCATTGACTCCGAGGGCCACGGCCGCCGCCTGGAGACCACGCAGATGACGCCACTAACGCCGGGCCCCGGGGCCGTTGCCGGGGGCGACGCCTGGGAGCAGCTGGCCCCGAGCGCGGCCGCGCTGCGAATCAAAGACCTGGACTTCTCCGACCTCCTGGACGACGAGGACATCGACGTGTTGGACAACATGGACGCCTTCGATTCTTCATCGTCCCCTCGCTGTTGCTCTGGCATCCCCCCTCCGCCCCCCCCTCTCCCGGGCCTCGGCCCCCCTCCTCCCCCCCCTCTCCCGGGCCTTGGACCCCCCCCTCCTCCCCCCCCGCCCCCTGGCGCCCCCCCTCCTCCCCCACCACCCCCTGGCGCCCCCCCTCCTCCCCCTCCCTCGGCGTTCGCTCAGACCAAGAAGAAGACGGTGAAGTTGTTCTGGAAGGAGCTGAAGCAGAGCGACGCGCCCCAAAAATGTCGTTTCGGCCGCGGCACGGTGTGGGCGTCTCTGGATAAGGTTGCCGTGGATACGTCCCGCCTCGAACACCTGTTTGAGTCCAAAGCCAAGGAGCTCGTCATCGCAAAGGTAACGGCGGCACACAATGCATTGTGGGAAGCTCTGAGCACACTGATAGAAAAACATCACACCTGGCCTAGTCGTTCTCTCCTAACTCTTGTGATGCTGAGGTCATTATGTGCTTTTCCATTAAAAAACTTGATTTAAAAGGTAGATTTAATATTAATATACAAACTAAAGAAATTCATCCAATTACAGAATTTAAATATCTAGGATTGGTTCTAGATCCCCAACTAAAATTTGACAAGCACATAAAGAAAATCTTAAAAACAACTGTTTTAAACTAATCAGAAGCTACATCCCAAAACAGGCAGCCCTGCTATACATGCATGCTATGATTTTTACTCATATATCGTACTGCATGACAGCATGGCACAAGCTGCTCCCACTGCAACCAAATGCATAGGTTCCATATATAACAGAGCTATAAAAATCATGGATAAAAAACCAACACGTTACCATCATTGTACCATCATTAAGAAATATAATTTAATGAATTTTGAGAGCTTTAGCAATTTTTGCTTCCTTAAATTAATTCATAAGTGCATTAATCATTTAGCACTAAGCCACTACGTTCATTTGTTGAGAGACTGAGCAGCACTAGAGTCACTAGAAGTTCCTCAAATCATGACTGCAAAATACCGTACTGCAGGACCAGCTTAGGTCAGACTACCTTCTCTGTGAAGAGCTCTAAACTCTGGAACTCATTAATATCTGACACTAATGGTGCTTTTCCATCACATGGTACCAGCTCGACTCTACTCGCCTTTTTTGGTTTTCCATTATGAAAAATAGTCCCTGGTACCTGCTAACAGCTACTTCTTTTAGTACCTCCTCAGTCGAGGTTCCCAGAGAGCTGAGGCGAGCCGAAAAGGTGACGTGAAAGAGACAGACGGGGGTGTCCTGAACAAACCCGCTATTTTTAAATAGTTCAGCCAGCTGTGTATATTTTTGCTGCCTCCAGCTTCTTTAGAAACTAAATGTGTCTTCTGGCATCAACTCACCTTCCACGTTCTGTGTGTGTGTACGTTAGGTCACGGCAGTTTACTGCGGCGCTGCTTGTTGTACAGTCCTGTGGAGGCTCCAGCAGAGATTTCACCGTAGTCTACGTACACACACACATGCTGGCTCCACGCACACACCAGCGCACAAGTATAACCATCAGGCCACTTATACAGGCTACGGAGAAAGCTCTGGTGGAGCCTCCACAGAACTGTACAACAAACTCAAGTGGTCTGATGTTTATACTTGTGTGCTGGTGTGTGCGTCGAGCCGGCATATAAGACGAGCAGCCACGCTGAGGCGGGACTAAAATCTGCAACGGAAAACGGACGCACAATGTGGCGAGTAGAGGCGAGTCGAGTAGAGTAGAGTAGGTACCATGTAATGGAAAAACGCCATAAGACTATAACTGACTTTAGAGTGTTTACCTTTAGGCTCAAAAACTGGTTAAAAACAAACCAAAAGTGT
>NC_050175.1:35932823-35937823 GCF_008315115.2 Sander lucioperca
GTAAATAATCAGGACTTTTGGTGTGTATAGAGCCAGCATATCTCCACCAGACTCCATGTAAATAATCAGGACTTTTGGTGTGTATAGAGCCAGCATATCTCCACCAGACTCCATGTAAATAATCAGTACTTTTAGCGTGTATAGAGTCAGCATATTTCCACCAGACTCCATGTAAATAATCAGTACTTTTAGCGTGTATAGAGCCAGCATATTTCCACCAGACTCCATGTAAATAATCAGTACTTTTAGCGTGTATAGAGTCAGCATATTTCCACCAGACTCCATGTAAATAATCAGTACTTTTAGCGTGTATAGAGCCAGCATATTTCCACCAGACTCCATGTAAATAATCAGTACTTTTAGCGTGTATAGAGTCAGCATATTTCCACCAGACTCCATGTAAATAATCAGGACTTTTAGCGTGTATAGAGCCAGCATATTTCCACCAGACTCCATGTGAATAATCAGTACTTTTAGCGTGTATAGAGCCAGCATATTTCCACCAGACTCCATGTAAATAATCAGTACTTTTAGCGTGTATAGAGCCAGCATATTTCCACCAGACTCCATGTAAATAATCAGTACTTTTAGCGTGTATAGAGCCAGCATTAGAATTAAGGGTTTATTTCAACCAAACCAGAGTGGTGATTGTTGGAACAGTGGAAAGATGAACCAAGACAACTTTTGATAGTTTTATTTAGTTTCTGTCCACTTTGAATGAAGTGTGTTTTACTATGATAAAAGTCCTGATTATTTACATGGAGTCTGGTGGGTTTGGTGATGGTGATTTCAGGGCTGATTGATGTTAAACTAAAAGGATCTTACTCTTTAACTAAAAGGTCTATCTCTGTAGGGATCCATCCCATAATGTTGTAGACACAGAAACATGGGTTGGAAAATACCGAAGTTTCCCTTTTAAATGTTTAGATTTTACACCTCAGTGCTCTTATGATTACATATTGGGGGAATCTTCTGCTTTTGGTATTTTGGTGCATAAACAAAGTCAGATAAAAGACAACCAACCAAAAACATGTCTGATAGGTCAGTGCTTCGGGACACAGAGTATAGTATGAGGAGTCATTATAGGGAACTAAAACTAAAATAAACCGTGAAAAAGTTTTTTTTTTTACACACACTTACCTGAGTTGGCATTCCAGCAGATGGCGCTGTGACGCAAGTTATTTAGTGGATTTAGGAGACACCTACAGACACAAATAGACCTTTTTCACAGCATACATGTTGACATGTCATAGTAGGAACAGCACAGGTGTATTAGACAGCATATATAATGGACCAGCAGGTCCCGTGTCTCTGGACGGAGACCAGTGAAGTCTCTTTCCCGGTGATGGCTGAGCGTTACTGAGCAGCCTCCAACTGAGCTTGAAGACGTAGATGTGACGTGAGCAACCTGTCTGAAAGTTGGAAGTCTTCTGGTAGCTGTGCCAAGAGAAATCTCAATCATTCCCAATCTAGCAGAGACGGAGAGCGTAGGTACAGTGAGGAAAATAAGTATTTGAACACCCTGCTATTTTGCAAGTTCTCCCACTTAGAAATCATGGAGGGTCTGAAATTGTCATCGTAGGTGCATGTCCACTGTGAGAGACATAATCTAAAAAAAAAAATCCAGAAATCACAATGTATGATTTTTTAACTATTTATTTGTATGATACAGCTGCAAATAAGTATTTGAACACCTGTCTATCAGCTAGAATTCTGACCCTCAAAGACCTGTTAGTCTGCCTTTAAAATGTCCACCTCCACTCCATTTATTATCCTAAATTAGATGCACCTGTTTGAGGTCGTTAGCTGCATAAAGACACCTGTCCACCCCATACAATCAGTAAGAATCCAACTACTAACATGGCCAAGACCAAAGAGCTGTCCAAAGACCCTAGAGACAGAATTGTACACCTCCACAAGGCTGGAAAGGGCTACGGGGAAATTGCCAAGCAGCTTGGTGAAAAAAGGTCCACTGTTGGAGCAATCATTAGAAAATGGAAGAAGCTAAACATGACTGTCAGTCTCCCTCGGACTGGGGCTCCATGCAAGATCTCACCTCGTGGGGTCTCAATGATCCTAAGAAAGGTGAGAAATCAGCCCAGAACTACACGGGAGGAGCTGGTCAATGACCTGAAAAGAGCTGGGACCACCGTTTCCAAGGTTACTGTTGGTAATACACTAAGACGTCATGGTTTGAAATCATGCACGGCACGGAAGGTTCCCCTGCTTAACCCTAGAAGTGCCGCGAGCGGTCATTTTGACCGCCAGGTTCCTAACTCTTTAATCTCTCATGATAAATACCTAATTGCATATTGTATTATGTATTGTGTTAGGATATCTTTAGAAAAACGTAATAACACCGAAATGTACATTTTTACGAGTTTAATTATACATTTGAGTAGTAATACGTGTTTCAATTATTCATATCATGGCATAGTAAACCGTAATTATTTCATACATTCATATCCCGAAAAATATGGTGTGGAAATTCATTCAACTTAACTCATAACAGCCAAATAACAATTATAAGTATCTTATTTGAACATTTAGCTATAACCTAACCTGGCACTGCCTCCGTTTTGGCGTCTGCTGCGGTGGTCAGCGCTGCTCGGACCGTGAGCCGCGGCCCTTTTTTCCTCCATAAACTCCGCTCTCAGCTCTCTGCCAGTTGCAGCATAAACATTCCCCGGACAATTTTACTGTTGGTGCACTCCTTGGAGAGTGTTGGGCAAGTTACTTCCAAAATGTAATACATTATAGATTACTAGTTAGTCATTTGAGAGTAATACGTTATATTACAATATTACTGTCTCTGAATTGTAATGCGTTACACTACTTTTGCATTACTTTTGAGTTACTTTCACCAAAATAACAGGGGAGGTTTGATTTGGCAGATAGCTTGTGAATTTCACCACCGGATCAATAAAGTCTCCTCTTTATCCACTTTAATACATCATAGATTATTCATATTTTGTATAATTAATATAAATATGCAAAGTAACTAAAGCTATACAAAATAGATAAGTAAAACATATAATAGGCAAGTAGGAGAAAATGAAAATACTCAAAAGTATGGCATTGTTGTAAAATGTTTGTTTATAGCACTTCAATAAGAAATTCATGTTTAGGTTAAAACACTCTAAAGGAAATGTTCAATTATAGTGTGATAAAACTCACTATTAACATTATTTACAGTACTTGATTTACAGCTGATTTGTGAAAAGGTAGCCTACACAACCTTATTTAACAGTAATTTAGTTTTACTGCGAACCGTCACAGGAAGTGCTTTTATTTTGAAGTAGGCTACACGGAAGTTGTCTGTTGTGTAGCTACTCTTGCTAGCTTACTGAGATGCAACATGTCAGTCAGGCTCTTCTTATATACAGTCTATGCGCTCAAGTTGTTCACTTTCTTGTTTGTAAAGCTGCAACATATTGAACAGTAAATGGTCACAGTAAAAGACAAGCGTTTTTGGTCGTCATTCGAAGCCATTCCACTACAGGCATAGTTACTCTCCACGGCTGATAAAATGTAATGATATTTACGTGTAGCAAGCCTCAACATTAATTCCCGACATGTTTATATCTGTCAGCCGCTGACGTACCGTCACCTGTTGGGACATACATGCTGTCCGTACCGTCTCTGGTTCTGGTTCTGACCACGGGAACAGAAACAGGACAGCTCACTTCAACGCAGTGTAATAACTCCTGAAAATAATATCCATCTCGCAAATGTATTTGTCTCTGCAGTCATCTCAACCATCGAATACAGCGACAGGAAAATAATACGGCTTTTTTTTTCCTGTGAAGAAATGTGTCGCGGTGTTGGTGAATTCTTAAAAAAACCAATGCACCACTAAATGTTGCGTTAAAATGCGTTGTAACTCGCGTTACTGAGACTGTAACGAGTATAATATTACCGAAATTTAATTAGTAATGCGTTATATTACTGCGTTACAGAAAAAAGGAATACATTACTGTAATTGCGTTACTTTTGTAACGCGTTACTCCCAACACTGTCCTTGGAGAGGATGTGTGCAATGATTCCAGCCAGTTCGAGGATGTATAAAGTTATGTGAACATGTAAACAGCCACCGGCCATCTACGTGTACGGCGCCTTTCACAGAGCGAGCGCCCGGTGTTTGCCTTCTGATTCAGAACAGAGTGCCTCCACGCCGTAGTAGCCTACGTTACCGACTCTGGCTTTGCCTTCGGCCCATCGGTGATGCCCACACTTGTTACTCGAGACCGCTAGTTACGTTGCTCTGACAAAGACTATGGTAGTTACTAAGCAACCAAGATGCATCTTCAACCGCGCGAAAAATTAAAAACAATACCGCGAAAATCCGAGCAGTCAATATGACCGTGTATGGCCGAAATAGGTAAAAGTGATTGTATTTTCTTTGCCTTTTGTGTAATGTATATAAAAACAATTTTAAATTAAAATACAGACTCTTTTAGGAAAAGTCAGGCAGCAGCAGGATTGTATTTTTTTTATTCAGCAAAGTTATTACACATATACATTTCAAAACGGTCAAAATGACCGTCATGGCCGTTCTAGTGTTAAACCAGCACATGTCAAGGCCCGTCTTAAGTTCACCAACGACCATTTGGATGATCCAGAGGAGTCATGGGAGAAAGTCATGTGGTCAGATGAGACCAAAATAGAACTTTTTGGTCATAATTCCACTAACCGTGTTTGGAGGAAGAAGAATGATGAGGACCATCCCAACAACACCATCCCTACTGTGAAGCATGGGGGTGGTAGCATCATGCTTTGGGGGGGTTTTTCTGCACATGGGACAGGGCGACTGCACTGTATTAAGGAGAGGATGACCGGGGCCATGTATTGCGAGATTTTGGGGAACAACCTCCTTCCCTCAGTTAGAGCATTGAAGATGGGTCGAGGCTGGGTCTTCCAACATGACAATGACCCGAAGCACACAGCCAGGATAACCAAGGAGTGGCTCTGTAAGAAGCATATCAAGGTTCTGGCGTGGC
>NC_050175.1:35947823-35950323 GCF_008315115.2 Sander lucioperca
TATTTCTCTCCACAGCGTGGTTTACTCCTCCGCCAGGCAGCGTAAGACGCGTTCATATCTTATTTATTCGGCTGGACCTCTTCACATCTCCTCCCCATTCCCCATGTTTAACACACTTTATTTGCTTACTTGCATGGTTAAAGGAAATCAAACCGTCTTAAAATACATCCATGAATAATAAAACCAAAGGCATTCTGATTCTAACAACATATTTCCGTTTTATGCTGGTTAGGATAGGAACTTGTTTTAAAAGCCAGCTGGCCTTGTTTGTGGTAGTGCCGTGGTTCTCAAACTGTTTTCAACATTGTTCCCCCTTTGAATTGCTTTTTTAAGCCAAGTACCCGCTGACCAGCGCAAAATATTTTTGGTAGAAAACAAAAGTCTCTATAAAGAGGTACAATCCAGCGCTGGCAGTGATAGATTCACTAAACAACTACCTTTTTTAAACAAAAATATTTCAATGCTACATTTCAAGTGTTTAGAATCCATCACTTAATTTATGCATTATTATAGTATAATTATTTTAGGAATTATGCATGAGATATTTTTGAATTATCATTTTTGCAAAAATGTCACGTACCCCCTGCAGTCCTCCAAAGTACCCCTAGGGGGACACGTACCCCCATTTGAGAAACACTGTGGTAGTGGACATATTACCATTTAAAATGGTAATATGCAAATAAGATTAAGAGAATAACTCGTTATGCAAGTACTTTTACTTTTAATACTTAAAGTACATCTAAAATCAGGTACTTTTTACTTTTACTTAAGTAGGGTTGTCATTGTGGTACTTCTACTTTTACTAAAGTAAATATGTCTCTGGTTATTTGTACTTTTACTTAAGTACTGAGATTCAGTACTTCCTCCACCACTGCAATGTCCAAGTCATCTACGACTCCGAAAATTATCTCTTGAACGGTGTCTCCCGCTTCCCACGAGGTGCACAGGAAATGTCACGTCCTTATATGGGAATTTGCGGGGCGTTTTCTTATGCTAATTAGAAAGAACTGGCACGCGCTTCCAATTACGAAGACGTGGGATTCATCACTCCTAAGAACACAGGTGCGAACAATTCTGTTGTTTAAGAACACGTCATGAATCCGACAGACTTTTCTTAGGATCATATTTAGGAGAAATCTTCCTGTCCGTCCACACCGCCGCCGCCTTGATCTTCTAAAGATACAGGAAGTCATTCATTTTCAATGGAAGCTGCTTCTCTCAGCTGCAAGGAGCGGCAAATCTGTCGGCGTCACGTTTTGGGCGTTTTGAGCGTCCAGAGCGTCAATCAGAAAGTTGAAAGTAGGTCAACTTTATGGTAATGAGCTATGACGCGGTTCAGCGGCAACCAATCAGAATATAGACGTCCTTCACGCTGGCTGATTCCAGAGAAACATACGATGTAAACTTTGGTTCCTACCAAAACATTAGTTCAGAGAAAAAGGAGGAGAAGCTCATCATGGCCGTTGCTGGGTTCCCTATCATTTATGATATTTGCGTATAGGGACCAGTTAACGTTACCTGCCGGTCACATGGTCTCTAAACAGTCCGCTCACGGTGAAGTCCTGCACGGATCAACAGCTGGCGGCTGCACGCTCTGCCTGCACGCTGCTGCGGTTCAGCGGCTAACGAGCGAGCTAACTGCTAACAGACACCGCTGCGACCAACAACCAATACACATTCTGTCATTATATATGTCATTTATAAAAGGTTTCTAGTGTCAGTGTATTGGCCGTGCAGTGGCTGCTTGATCTTTTTCCATGATGAACATAGAATGCTGCTACGTCAGAGCGGCCAAAGCCTCAAACAGCTTCCCCGGACTTTCTGACCAGCGTCCTCGACCGGGCGGCCAGAGCTTCTTTACAGCTCAAGTCGGCGGTGGTGTGGATGTACAGTTAACGGAGGTGTGGATGTACAGTTAACGGCGGTGTGGACGTACAGTTAACGGCGTTGTGGACGTACAGTTAGCGGCGGTGTGTACGTACAGTTAGCGGCGGTGTACGTACAGTGATGGAGATATTGCTGAACGAACATTCATTATAAGACTCAAGTACATTTTGCAGCTCCAGACAGATGTCCTTTAAGTTTGGGCCAGTTTCAGAGAGAAGTTCTGTGACCTCTGGTCTGGATGTTCGTGGGTCTGTTGCGTGGCGAGGGTCTGATGGCGCCGGAGGGGCCTCGGCGCCATCAGACTCTCCGTGTGTGGAGACACAACAGCCGCTCTGTGTCCAAAACAGCCTCCGTATCTCGGCAGCTTCACATCGCTGTTTTCATTTCCTCAGTAAATCCTGTCTGATCAGATAGACCTCAGGTCCTCTGATCCTTATCTGCTCTTCACACTGATCTCAGACAGACAGACAGACAGACAGACAGACAGACAGAGACACACAGACACACACACACAGACACACACACACACACACACACACAGAGATACACACACACACACAGACAGACATGCACACACAGAGACACACACACACACACACACACACACACACAC
>NC_050175.1:35965891-35990891 GCF_008315115.2 Sander lucioperca
TTAGTACCTATTGTCCACTAGAGCACGCGGCCCAGAACTCAGAGCTACTTGTGGTCCTAGAGTATCTAAAGTAGAATCGGGAGCCAGAGCCTTCAGCTACCAGGCTCCTCTACTGTAGGAAACAGCTCCAACTGGGTCTCGGCGAGGCGGACACCGTCGCTTTAAGAATAAACTGAAACCATTTTCCATCTTGAGTAAAGCTTATAGTTAGGGAGTGAGAGTTGCAGCATAGTAGAGGAGAGTAGAGGGAGGCAGGAAGTACAGCCCGTTCCGCAGAGGGAGAGTACGAGCCGGTCCAGGGCCCTCTCTTTAGCCTGCCTCTCCTTAGTTATACTATATACTCTAGACTGCTGTGGGAAGCTCCTTCCAAGGACACATGAGACGTCCCTTTCTCTCTGTCACTTGTCTCCTTTGTGTGCATCTTAGTCCCAGAAATGCCTGTTACTAACCTACTCTGGGGAGTTTTCTCCCCGGAGTCCCTGTGCTTCTTCTTCACCCAGAACATCGCCTGGAATTGGGTGGCACCTACACCGGGTCCGGGGTGCAGCTGACGCTATGGACTTACTACACCCTGCTACGCTCTGCGTTTCCCCGCAGTGTCCGACTGCGTCCTGCCGCGTCCAACCGCGTCCACCCAGGCTGCTGTGCCACACTACACCCCGTAACGCCCTGCTGTGCCCTACTATGACATGAACTACTATGACTACCATTGTGATCACTGCTCACTATCTTTATTATGACATTATTGCCACCATTCACCACTCACCCACTGGTGCGTCAGACAACGGATACCAGAGTCGGGGTCTGTCCGAGGTTTTCCTAACAAAAAGGGAGTTTTTCCACGCCACTGTGCAATAGACTACTTGCCTAATGCTTGCACTCTTGAGGCAAACCACGTAAAGTGGGGCTTATAAAGACAGGGTTTGGTTAGACTACTCTATCTTAAAGTGTCTCGAGATGCTCTGTTATGATTTGATACATAAATAAAATTGAATGAATTGAATTGATTGGGCGATAGACTTCTGTATTTGAACTGAACTCGAAAACAGGAATTTGATGAGTATTTTTTAAAATTGTGTGAATGGTTTTACTTAAGTAAAAGATTTAAGATGCTCCACCATGATAGTGTTGATATCAGAACAAATTTCCTCCTCAGAAGAAGAAGTCATGCAGGGCTGTCTGAAAAACAACTTTTCGGGTCCATCAACATACCTTCCCCATTGAGCTTTTGACTTATTCAGAAATCTCTAATCTTTTACTCGCATCTAAAGGCTTCTTATACTACTATAAGGTTTAATGAAAAACATTTAAAATCGTTAAAAGCCTTTCATATGAAAAACATGGGGGGTGATTGACGGAGAAGGTGAGGTAAAATCCTGTGGCGAAATCAAAAATTACTTAAACAATTTTTGGTAGATTAGACCGGCATAAGGCAACCATCAAAACTAACCCTAAAATATGATTTGGATTGTAATATTCTTCAGATGTTGCCACATTAAAGTTTATGAACGACTCTGAAAAGTCATGAACCCAATCTTAAAGGTTTGAAAAGAAGTTGAGAACAAGATCTGAAGGTGATCATCCTGAAACATTTTTAGAAGAAAAAAACTACCTTACTGGCAAAACACTCATGAGAAGCAGCCTCTCTCTCTCTCTCTCTCCTTCTCCTCTCTCTCTCTCCCTCTTGGCAATGAGACGGGGACATAGGTTGGTGATTTAGAAACAGTACAGTCATTTCTCACTACAAATTTCCTTAACGAACAACACAAATTGGATTAAGATGGTACTATGTGGTTATATTGCAACTATATTTCAAAGCACAAATGGGAAAAAGAAACAAAAGTAATGACTAAGGAATCTCAATTCAGGGAACATGCCATTATCCCCCACCTTTCTCCATAGTCTTCGGGGAGATTTGGAGAAAATCTCCCAGAAGAACAACTGGAAGAAAAATGTGGGGATAATGCATTTTTCCTGAATGGGAGATTACTTAAGTTTACTTTTGTTTCTTTTTAACCATTGGTGATTTGAATATAGTCTGCATATAACCACATAGATCCATCTATATCACAATTGTGTTTTCGTTAAGGTAGAATTTGTAGTGAGAATGACTGTACTGTTTCATACACACCCTATTCCCCGGCTTATTGCCAGAGAGGAGAGAGAGAGAGAGGAGCGAGAGAGCGAGAGAGAAGAGAGAGAGAGAGCGCTCTTTCATGAGTGTTTATGCACATGTAAGGTATTTTTTTCTTTCCAATTGTTTTCAGGATGATCACCTTAGATCTTGTTCTCAACTCATTTCAAACCTTAAGAGTGGGTTCATGAGCTTTTCCAATAGTTCATAAAAAACTTGTAATGTAACACTATGTCTGAGAATAATTACCAAATCCAAATCATATTGTTAGGTTAGTTTGATGTTTGCCCTTATGCATGTCTAATCTACCAAAAATGTGTTAAGTAATTTTGATTTCGCCAAAAGGATTTTACCTCACTTTCCAGTCAAATCACCACCTGTTTTCATATGAAAGGCTTTAACGATTTAAAATGTTTCATTAAACCTTATAGTAGTAGTAGAAGCTTTAGATGCGAGTAAAAGATTAGAGAGTCTGAATAAGTCAAAAGGCTAAATGGGGAATGTAATGTGATGAGGACCCGAAAAGTTGTTTTCAGGACAGCCCTGCATGAATGACTTCTTCTGATCGGAGGAAAATTTAGTTCTGATATCAACAACTATCATGTGGGGAAGAAGCATCTTAATCTTTTACTAAGTAAAACAATTCCACACAATATTAAAAAAAATACTCCATAAAAGTCCTGTTTTCTAGTAGTTAAGTTATAAGTACAGAAGTCGTATCGCCAAAATCAATTCAATTCAATTCAATTTTATTTATAGTATCAAATCATAACAAGAGATATCTCGAGACACTTTACAGATAGAGTAGGTCTAGACCAAACTCTGTACTTTACGAAGCCCAACTATTACAGTGGTTGCCTCAAGAGCAAGCATTAGCAGTAGCTATTGCGACAGTGGCGTGGAAAAAACTCCCTTTTTGTTAGGAGAGAAACCTCGGACAGACCCAGACTCTTGGTAGGCGGTGTCTGACGGCACCAGTTGGGGGAGTGGTGAATGGTGGCAGAATAGTGCATAATAAAGATAGTGAAGCAGTGATCACAATGGTAGTCATAGTAGTTCATGTCATAGTAGGGCACAGCAGGGCGTTACGGGGTGTAGTGTGGTACAGCAGCCTGGGTGGACGCGGTTGGACGCGGCAGGACGCAGTCGGACACTGCGGGGAAACGCAGAGCGTAGCAGGGTGTAGTAAGTCCATAGCGTCAGCTGCACCCAGGACCCCGGTGTAGGTGCCACCCAATTCCAAGGCGATGTTCTGGGTGACAGAAGAAGCAAAGGGACTCCGGGGAGAAAACTCCCCAGAGCTAGGTTAGTAACAGGCATTTCTGGGACTAAGATGCACACAAAAGGAGACAAGTGAAAAGAGAGAAGAGGGAGCAGTCATTGTGTCCTTGGAAGGAGCTTCCCACAGCAGTCTAGAGTTATAATAGTATAACTAAGAGAGGCAGGCTAAAGAGAGGGCCTGGACCGGGTTCGTACTCTCCCCTGCCGGAACGGGCTGTACTTCCTGCCTCCCTCTACTTACTCTACTATGCTGCAACTCCTCACTCCCTAACTATAAGCTTTATCAAAGATGATGGTTTTCAGTTTATTCTTAAATGTGGCGACGGTGTCAGCCCCCCGAACCCAAGTGGGAGCTGGTTCCACAGGAGAGGAGCCTGGTAGCTGAAGGCTCTGGCTCCGATTCTATTTTAGAGACTCTAGGAACCACAAGTAGCTCTGAGTTCTGGGAGCGCAGTGCTCTAGTGGGACAATAAGGTACTAAAGCTCTTCTATGTATGATGGTGCTTGACCATTTAGTGCTTTGTAGGTCAGGAGAAGGATTTTAATTCAATCCTGGATTTTACAGGAAGCCAATGCAGAGAAGCTAATACAGGAAAATGCTACTAAAAACAAAAGTTAAAGTAGCCTACTCATACCCAGAATGCTCCTTAATCTGTGAAAAACAAGACATCAAATTAAATAACTGTTTTGCATGATAATTTGTAGCAGAGTTCGCAAAAATGCTTACGCATGAAAATAGAAATATCAATTTATAGTACAATTTGTACAATATGTACAAATTCAATAGAGGAAAGCTTAAAAACATAACAAAACAATTCTAAATTGCCTGGCTATAATAACTATATTAGGACACTTGTGCCAACTGTCTTTGAAGTTTTGGGGGTTTTGAATTTCTTATTTGTTTTGTTGTACTGAATATGTACCCTTTGTTACTTAGCCATGTTTAGTTATCATTTCTAAATAAAGTCAAACATTTGTTTAACAAAATTTACAAAACTAAAAGATGTGATTTATCTTTCCACCAAAAGGAGGGCAGCAGTACTCCTCCAACATTCAACAGGGATGTACAGTTTGGATCATGTTCTCCTCAGCAGTGTGATTTAACACAGTTCTCTGTTTTACTAATGGATACTACTGTATGGTTACACGACTATCTACAGACACGACAGTCACAGAATAAATGTAATCACAGGTTAAAGCCATCTTTCAAAGTTCAGTGGATTTTAACATAGTACAGTGCTTGTTCATATGTGCATGTTGTGGAACGGGCCAATTCTTTGCCTGTGGTATTGCTGTCGTGTAGCATTCTCCAGAACCAAATGTACCCCAAAATTACTAGAGAAGGACCCCAAACTACTTAATATGCATCTCCACTGTATAGACTACTACGAATTACAGTGTACTTCTACACCAGAGGAGACATTATACTACTACATTTACACTGACAGAGAACATTGCAGATTCAAATATTGATCACAAAATATCACAATTAAAATATGGAGTTATCACACATTTGCCTCATGGCAGTGCGCGTACCCATCCGGCCCATTATGAGAGTAAATCAGCAAAAAGCTGCGTTAATCAACCACCAGACCGGACCGAGAGTACAGAGACAAACTCACATTCAGCCAGGCTCGGGACGTGAGTGTGTGCCCAGAGAGACAGAGAGACAGAGAGACGAGAGAGACACCGACACAGACAGACAGACAGACAGACAGACAGACAGAGAGAGAGAGACACCCACAGGACAGCAGACAGAGAGAGAGAGACGAGCGAGAGAGAGAGAGAGGACCGCGAGGACGCAACGACAAAACAGGTGGAAGGCATGCAAATAAAGCATTTTTGTACATTTTAGTGTTGTCTTTTTGTCAACAATATTGCATGTTGATATCGCCACAGTCAGCGTTTAATGATGGCGGTGTTGTCTCGTTCGTATTATCGTTAATGAATTAACACTTCAGCAGAGGTGTTCATTCCAGACATCGCCAGACCTATCTGCACACTGCTGCGGAGGAAGCTCAGAGATTAGGTTATGTTCTGCCTCTGTTAGAAGTGGTGAATTTACAGCTCACAGCAACGTAATACGACTATAGCGTCTGGCTTTTGTTGATATTTTTAGCGTGGGAAAATGCTTTTATTGAGTTTCCTCTTAGCGTAATGCTCTGAGTGAATTCAAGTGGGCTTTTATTGTGAAGGGTCGACACGAAAAGCCAAATCCAAACCCCAAGTTCATTAGGTACCCATGAAACCAAGTGTGAAGTAGATTGAACGGTTCACAGAGATATTTCAAAGACAGACCCACACACACACACACACACACACACACACACTTCCCGATTATTAGATAGGTGTGACAATTAGGCGGTTATAACTCTCACTATCACTACTGTGGATAATATGCACAAAACCTTTACACTACATTTTATGTATCGACTCAGTGCATTAGCAGAACAATTGTATTTTTCAGCGTGGTGGAAGAAGTAACCGGACTAGTTTACATAGTTAAGTACCAGTACAACAATATAAAAAAAATTACTCCATTACAAGTAAATGTCCTGCATTCAATACAAAAGTAAAAAGAAGTTCATTCCTTGAGTAAATGTACTTTCACCTGTATCTCACTCACACATTTCTAAAATGTCTCCTGCTTTTTCAGTCAGTTTAACCCAGGCATCGCACTGACGCACACGCTGTCACCCTGAGGTTATAGACAGGACCGTGGCGTACTGGAATAGCAGCCACGAGGCACCAGGCTTTCACAGCACTGTGACAGCTTGTCTACACAGAAGTCTCAGTTAGAGTGAAAGGCTTTTTTTTCTTTCTTTTTTATAAATGCAGAGATGTCTGTGTTTAGTTGTGGATTTGTGTCACTTTTTCTTAATTAAAAGACTACCTTGTACTGGTGTTACTTGTTTGATTAAAGTTTCACACAAAGCTTTAATAAGGAATGTGTCAGGTCGATTGATTGAACTGATCGTACATTATGAGATGAGTTGTTGGACTAGATCTGTGTGCATGGATGCTTGCAGGAGCATTTGGTGGATAGGTGGAGAATGCAGGTCTGGGAAGTTCTTCTCTCATGATGGGCCTGGGGGGAAAGAGGCTGGAGGCAGGGGGGCTCGACGGAGCCAGAGTAAAAACAACTGAGGGCAGCAGTCGTGACAGAGAAGCACAGTAGCTTGGACGCTCATGGCTGTTGGACAACAAATAGAGAAATGCAATATTTTCCGTTTGCTGGACATTTATTAACTCAAAGTAGATTTTCGGTCTGTCATGGATACAACATTTTAGATACTTAGAAAGCAAAGTATCCCCAACTCCTCATCCAACTGGTAAAGCATCAAGTGCGTGGACAAATCCACATAAAACAGATAATTTCTCTGCTTTTGCTGGTCTCTCGCTACTCTCGTCTCTCTGCTGTTTATTTGACTGAAGTGACTCATCACTCAGCAGCACGGGACTCGTCTCCCAGCTCAGCCCGCTCTCATCATTTCCTGGCAAAAAACTAAAATTAGCCGAAAATGTTAGCACCAGCTGAAAGTGGCTTTTCACAGAAGCTTATTTTAAGAGGCATCCCTCTCATCTAATGAGCTGCAGGCATATGCACACTTTCTGGGTCGTGTTTCCTCATAAGCAACATGCATTAATAACTTATTGGTAATTCAACCAGGAAGAGTTGGACTACACGTCAGTGCTGTGTTGAATGTTATGTACAACAGATTCTGCCGATTGTTGTTGATGGGTAGGCTACATACTGTATGTCATTTATTTTACCTATAGATATTTTATTCTGTTGAAGGCAGGCCTATATCATTTTTCTCAATTACAGGCAACAATTAGCCCACCAACATAAGTCAAGTCTAGGGCTGTTGGAACACATTTCGGAAGTCTAATAGAATTTGAATGTTAAAAAAATGAATACTAATTAAATGCTGAAAATTACCGTTTGAGTGTGTTTGAATTTTTATAAATGTGTTGGCTAAACATAGGCAAATCTCTCCCTTCTCGCCTGGCCTACCTACCTACCGCATGCAGGGGTGTCGCGGGGATTTGTTTAAAGAGTTGTGGGATGTACTGTAAATGTTTTTGTTTGAAGCGTCTCAGTTGCTCTTGGGTCAGTACGACGCTTTTGTTTAATTTGTCTCCAGGTTTCAGAAGGCAGGAATGTGTCTGCAGGCGAGTGGGAGGCAGGAGAGAAAAAACACCTTTCTTCCTTGTCAAACAGTGACCTTTAAGGTGACGAGCGGCTGTGGAGGTATGATTTCTACAGATGGCATCCCTCTCATCTAATGATCTGCAGGCATATGCACTTGTGTGTGTGTGTGTGTGTGTGTGTGTGTGTGTGTGTGTGTGTGTGTGTGTGTGTGTGTGTGTGTGTGTGTGTCAAAGATAGTCAGGGGGTAGGAAGAAACACCTCTCTCTCTCTCTCTCTCTCTCTCTCTCTCTCTCTCTCTCTCTCTCTCTCACAGAGGCTGGTTGTGTCTGGAGGAGTAAAGATGAGCAGCTGGTATCTTAGCAACAGCACGTTAACGGAGGAGAGGGGAGAATGCGTCGGTGCATGCACGCACACACACACACACACACATTTCGTAGTCGGAGCCCCTGGACAGCAGACAAACAGTTTTCAGTTAGAGCTTCCTGATGCTGAAAGCTGATACTGATATTTCTTTGGTCAATTCTTTTTTCAAAGTATTTAGTCCAAAATCTCTCTAAAACACCAGCAGTACTAGCCTGGGAAAACCCTGATGAACTTCCAGCAAATTTGAGATTTGCTTTGCAAATTTTGTCTGGCCAAGAGCCCATTCAAGCCCATTTCCAATTTTTCCAAATCGAGGCACCAATCACAACCGTTGAGGCGGGCTTTACACAATGACGATAGCGCAGGGAGCGACGGCAAGCAGCTTTTTGTTTATGTTCAACATGACGGCCACCGAAGCGCAGCAACCCGTTGATGCCGCTGTCGCTACTACGTCTCCCGGATCGTTGGTCTGATTGGTTGAAGGACTATCCAATTGCGCCCAGAGGCATTTGAGCGGCGTCCGTTGGTGACGCCCCTTTGAAAATGAGCTGTGAATGAACCTTCCCTGGTGTCAACCAGGCTACTATGTGCATTTTATAAAGAAATCTTGCAGAAAATTCGCAAAAGAATTCCAAATATCGCAAAAAAAAGTTTTTGCATTTGTCTGAGGTGGAAGAGTTGGCGTATTGATGAAGTATCTCTAAAATACGAAGTCTAAAATATTATTTAACATGACATTCACCTGCTCTAGCTCCATACTTCACAAACCGGCTTCTCATCTAACTCTTGTCAAGAAACCAAATGTGTGTACATCCCATAAATGTTGAACTATTCTTTTAAACACAGATATGATTTCCAACGAGCTTTGCAAAGAAAGTGAACTCTTCCAGGCGATGATGACGACTGGCCAACATCAGCCTGATCCGTCTGTCTTTGGTCACTTGATCACACAGAGAGAGAAAAACTCCAGCTGCTATTTTGAATCGAGTCCAACATCTTTTTTTTTTTCCGAAACTGCTTCCCCCCTTGTCGTCCTCTTTTTGTGTCTCCCTCAAGTTCTATCCAATCTAAATGTGCACCTTGTTTTGATGATGCCTCTTCACCTCTCACTCGCAGTCTGTCTCACTTTCTCCATCTCACACTCTCACACACACACACACACACACACACACACACACACACACACTTCTCTCTTCCAGGGTGTGAATGGAATTGGCTTTACAAGGGACTGGAAAGGATGCATGGATGGATGAACTGAAAGATGATGGAGGGAGGAGACAGAGAGAGAGAGAGAGAGAGAGAGAGAGAGAGAGAGAGAGAGAGAGAGAGAGAAAGAAGGGCTTTTGTAACTGGGATCAGACCTGATTCTGGTCCACAAGTACACCTCAGAAACACAAAGGCGGGAGAGATGGGATGAAGAGAGGATGGAGGAAAGAAGAAGACAGGCACAGCAAGAAAGAAGGCGCAGAAAGAAACAAAAGGAAAACCTAGCATGAATACTGCAGAGTGCATCATTAATACACTATAGCTTCCTGCTACATCAAGAACAACTCTCCGGTGATACACTGTTACTAAGTCTCTTTCTTATTCAAATTACATAGTGTGTGCATATGAAATACTGTATATAGTTCATTTTAAAAGTATCAGAAATGCATCCATCAGCTATTGAATCAACTTTCCACAAGTTTGTAGGGAAATGTTTTCATTTTTAATTTAAAGATGTTCTTCCTACTTAAACAGTTGTTGGTTCCATGTAGATCTTCTTAACCACTCAGACATATGTGATATCCATTTTTCTTTGTCCCCTGAATTCTCAAAGAAGTTGGACGCAGATCATTCAACTATAAAGCTCCTTCTGATTGGAATAATCTTCCTGTGTCTCTGAGATCTATTACCACATACCGTTGCTTCAGGACATCTTTATTTTCTCATCTTAAAACAAACTGTTTATGCCTATTTTCTGTTTACTTGTGCTGAAGACAAAACTGCTTCAATTGTTCTTTTTTTCTTATGGAATCGATTTATTATCCAGGTTATTATTGTATCTAATTTCTATTTTGTGTAACAGCTGGGGGTGTGGGTGGGAGAGGGTGAGCAAGCTGTCTGTATCTGTGTATTTGTAGTGTACGTTTGTTATGTAACGCTGTTCTGTTTGTATGTGTTTTATAACTATGTATTTGTGTTTATAGGACCCCCTCGAAAATGAGATGCTACATCTCAAGGGGCTTTCCCATCCTTCCAATGTCATCTGTCTATCACGTCCGCCATTGTTGTTTTGAAGTAACAGCTGCGGCCATCCCACACACCTATACCACGCCCATAGCTGCCAGTAGCTCCTCACCGGACGCTAGGGCTGCACGATATTTGGTAACATGATTGTTACCGGCCGACACTTCCCCTTTAAGACAGGTAGCCATGTGGGTAACGTGTATGTGACGCAACCTTAGTCCAACGGGGTTTGTCATGGGAAGTGAGGCTCTCCATGTGTAGAAAAGTACCGTAAGCGGCCGCTGCCGCTACACGGTGATGCACATGCTTTTCCATGGGTAGTGAAGCAACAGTAGTCGACGAACTAAATATAGATCACCTGATTAATGCAACGTTATCACGACATCTCCCGGCCATTTTTTACTGCAGAAAGCTGCTACCAGCCAGGCTAAAGCTAATAAAGTTAGCCTAAAGAAACAAGGTGTCTGTCCCAACTAACGTTACGGCTCGGAGCAGCGACGCTGGAAACGTAACACTAATGTACAACAGAAGTCTGTGTCTGTTATAACATTTTTTACACTGATTTAAAGCAACACTATGTAACTTTTCCGCTTCGGTCCCCCTACAGGTTGTCTCATTGGAACTACAGCTGCAGCTAAAAGTTACATAGTGTTGCTTTAACTGTTCCTGGATACACACAGTTTGTTGATAGAGCGTGACATGCAGGCTCTGCATGCACAGCCAACCACCAATCACAATCAATGTTGATCAATTTATCAAACAACCAAGGCTAGGCCCCGCTAGTCGACCACAACCTGAAATTTAGAGGAAGCAACATGCATGCATTATTACTATCATTCACTTTAGCCTGGATTGATAGTATTATATGAATACAATAGTGTTAATCAGTGTATTTCTGCCTAATTTCCCTCTCCCCTACATGCACCCTACAAAATCAACCCAGTAGTTGAGAATGATTTATTATTTCCAAATAGAGCTATTTAGGTAATCTTGTAAAAATTAAAGTTTGTCTTTTTTCATATCGCAGGAAAAAAATATCACAATGTCATTTTTTTCCAATATAGTGCATAGTGCGTTGAGCTGGTAGTTCAGACACAAACGCATTAGGTTGGAGCTGGATTTTTCATGTGATATGTGATCCCTTAATTATCGCGTGATCTTGTGATATCCCAAGAACACAGCTGCCGTGCAAGGTAACTGAAATAAATGCGGTGTTGTGAAATCAGTTTTTATTCCTATGAAGAAAATTGATGTCTGAAGAATCTGTAAAACGGGATGCAAGGAGGCGAGAAGGGGTTTGGTTAACGAGGAAAAGGATGATGAGGGAGAGGGAGGGAGAAGGACAGAGCGGCAGTTCATGTAAAAGATGTATCAAAGTGAGGTGGGAAGATGAGAAGCAGATGTGTTCAGAGAGAAAGAAGGTCCTTGGCACTGAGCAACATGCTTCTCCCACTCTGTCTGTCATTACAGACTCAGAGCCTCTGATCAGTAGCTTTAAAGAGTCCACAGGGCGGCACATCGCTAAGCCGGACATGATCACGCCATAATGACACAAGTATTAAAACACATCATTGTTGCGACTCCCAGACTACAACCCCAAACCTTTGATTCACTGACATTTTTGTCTGTTGATACCTTTAACGAGGGCACAGAAGCAGCCTGCTGGTTCTTTAAACTAAAGACTAACACATAGTTTAGCATGTTTAGTGTGTTAGCATGATTTGCTTATTAGCGCTAAACACACTGTACAGCTGAGGCTGATGTCATTAGTCGTAATCCAAAGTATTGGACAAACTGAAATGTTGATCTGATGATAGACGAAAAGTCATTCATTTAGTCAAGTTATTTCACTTCATCCTGAGTCATTTCACACAAAACCACAAACGTTAACTCATGATGGCGCTAAAGGAAAAGTCAGGGAAAAACCAAAGTCATAGGATAGTCCAATAGTCCATCCAATAGTTGTAGAGACACAACACTTTAAAAAAAAGTGTCAAACTGCAGCTGGCGCTGGAAGAAAAGTCAGTTAACCCTTGTGTTGTCTTCCTGTCGACCATTAACTTTCATAAAAATTGAAAATCAAGTTTTTGGGCACTTTTTTCCAATGTTTTTTTTTATTCATGGTCAATAAACCTAACTTATATGAAATTATACCTAATTTATGAGTTAAACAGAGCTGAAATTATGAATTATTTTGACTAATAGTGAAGATCAGAGGATGTTGAGAGGATAATCACAGACTGGTGTATGTCAAAGTTTAGTCAGGATATACTGTTTGGAAACCATAACATTTTTTCAAATGCTATAAAATTGAATAAAACACCCACAATTCAATGAAAGTAGTCATTAATTTTACCTGCGAAGAATGTTGTATGGGTTACATACAACGTACATCCATGCATCCATGTTCATTTTGGGGCAACTTGGTTGAAAGAAACCCATATTTTTGATATAAAAAACTTTGACCCGAGGAAAACATGAGGGTTAAATCCCCAAAAGTCAGTAGGATTCATCCTCTGATAAAAAGGAAATATTCACAAAGATCAGACTGATGTGGACCTTTAGAGATTGTGACAGCACCAGTCGTGCCCCAAGACAACATTTCTTTACATTCAAGTGACACCTGTAATGGCCGCAGGAATTATGGCTGTTCCTAAAATCCCTTGTTTACTTAATCACTACTCCCTATATAATAGTTCACTCTACAGCGAGCAGTACATTGAGATTTTGGACACTCATGAATCATCGTAAATTTTGCATGGAACGGTCATTTTCACATCAATGCAATGTGACTCATTGCGTTGTGGGATTGTTAGTAGAAAGTAATGTCCATGTGCCATAAACTCTTAAAGCTATAGTGCGTAGTTTCTGTCGCCCCTATGAGGAATTCTAAGTAATGGAACAAAATTGTCCGCGTGTCCACATGATACAAGCCTTCCATGACTGACCCAAACCCACAGCCCCTTCACACAGTTGCTAGTAGCCAAGGAGGACACAGAGGATTAAAAAAACATGATGGACTCTTCAGAAGAGGCAATTATCTTCACTCGAGTTTATGCGCGGGAAAGCCGCCGGACGCCACAATCTTCTGAACATAGTCATACTGAGAGATACAGAGAGAGTTGTGTGGAGCTGATAGTCTTCATTAGCTTTGTAGCAACTCATTTGGCAACGGCTTGAATGTAAAGGACGTTCATTAATATCAAAAAGCTACGTACTAAAGCTTTAAGCCACAAAGTCATGGACAAGTGGATGGGTCAACAAAATGTTGGACTTTTGCAAGCATTTTGGTTTCTTTTAACCATGACCCTGACTTGTTTTTATGCCTTAACCCAACTGAATCTCAACATTGTCGGATTAAAAAGCACTTTTATTTTTTGTAACAGTGATTTGTAATAGATTTGGAAGGTGTCAGATCAGAAAACAACTCGTTCTC
This sequence comes from Sander lucioperca, assembly GCF_008315115.2. Lineage (NCBI taxonomy): Eukaryota > Metazoa > Chordata > Actinopteri > Perciformes > Percidae > Sander > Sander lucioperca. Next base: position 35,979,491 of record NC_050175.1, read on the forward strand.
TGAGGTATTTTGTAATTTTAATTTGGAGGATTTACTGATTTATAAACTGTCACACTGACTGTAATCCAGGCAGCAATTTGCAAATCAAATTAGAAGTATATAAATACATTTTGCAGAGGCAGGGTTGACGTATAAGTGAAAGAAAGAAAGTGGTAGCATTTTTTTCCCCCCTTTGCTCACACCATTAAATACATTCTGCCTTGTTAACTATCCATGTGAGGGAAAATGTTACGGAGAGTAAACAACAATGCAGCGGCACAGCATGCCTCGTTACATTAGTACAAATCATCTACCCTGCCTCTGTGTGTGTGTGTGTGTGTGTGTGTGTGTGTGTGTGTGTGTGTGTGTGGGTGTCAGAGCGAGGATGAGAGGAGGTGGCTGGTGCTTGCTGAATCTGGGGCTCTATCTGCAACACAGTCTGACTGCTCACACAACACACACTCTGTAATTCGACTCAGAGGAGCGAGGAGATCTGCCCGCAGGCTTTGGATTATGCTGATATATGGAATACGTTGCCATTCTAACATTCCTATCTCATATCTGGCTCTATTGCACGCCAGCAGTTAGTAGACCGACAAAGTAAAAAAAAAAAAAAAGGGTGAGAGTCTGCTCCAAAACATAACAGAGCATCAGGACCGGCTGACACATCAGAGGCAATCTGGAATGTCTTGACACAAATCAGCTCCTAGCTTGTTGCATTCTATCTCCGGAAACATTTATATTTGTACATAATAACGTAACATACACACACAATCACAGGGACACACAATTAAAAGAGTTGACTTCACATCACAGGCAATTGATTTAGATTTCCCCTCATCTTTAGTCAGAATCAAAACAGCGTTTAGGAAACGCTTTTAGAAACAGCGTTTGGACTCCCATTAGCCTGGGTGTGGAGGGTTAGTACAGAGTCTCAGAAGTGCTAATGTTGCTCAAAGAATTTCAATTCATAAATAAACAACAGAGTGAACCGAATTATTAAAATGGACTGAAAAAAGAAGATAATAATGTTGTTTGACTACAGTTTTAGAATGAATGTCATCATTATGAGATCCTTTAAATCACATGTCAAACTCAAGGCCCGCGGGCCAAATCCGGCCCCTCGCAAATTTTTTTATCAGGTCCGCAAATCAATGTAGGTTCCCCATAAATGTTGGCCCGCCTACTTGTGCGCCCAACCAAAAAGACAGGAAAATGTTTGCAAACCCCAATTACAAGTCAGTCAAAGCCGAATTTGGCAGATTTGCCAACTCTGAAACTCAGAAATTCCCACAGAAGCAGAGAGTTTTCATACTCAGGCTGTGAAACAGGTGGCTGTGAGTCAGCTGTGTGGTAGCCTACTTTTGAAAATGTAATCAGAATGATGTTTTGCTAAATTCTATGATGACAACTCAAGTTTTTTTTGCCGACTTTTTTAGGGCTTCATGTGGACCAAATTCTATGTGAAAGCGCTAAATGGAACATGCAATAATACAGTCAAATATATTTTACTTTTTCTGATTAAATAAAATCATCATCATCAATAAACTCTACATATCTGGCCCCTGATGTGATTCTCATTTTCCAGTGTGACACCCGTACTTTAAATCATCTTTAAATATTTCTGATATTTTTAATCATTCAACACCATATTCTATGTATGAATTTAGCTATTAAGTGTCAACCGTCTAGTCTCAGAACAAAATAAAATAAATTTTTACTGTTTAACCTCCAATATGAAGGAACAGCCACATTTAAAAAATCTGTACAAACCTTTTTAATTGTATATTTGATTATTTTGTTAATATTTAGTACCTTTATTTACTGTATTATTGGCCTAATAACGGTATTATACACTATTAATGTGGCTTATTTTACTCTTCCATTTATCAATACTTTTTGCCTGTTTTTTAATTATCAGATTTCAACATTGTCTATAAAAATGTAGTATGGATCGATGGCGATTAATTTACTGGATAGTTCCGGTTAGCCCACATGTCCCTCACCTTCCGCTTTTTTGTGTTGCCGTTTCAAACTCGCTTCGGGAAACAACAACCACAAACTGCGAACTAGCAAGCTACACGCTGAAAATGGCAAGTTTTGAAGAAACTTTGGATCGTGCAACAAGCCAGGCCTGCTTGGTTCTTTTGGGGAATAACTGTAAAGATTTACAAAGAATATGTTTATGACATTTAGTCTCTAACTGGGACGTTTTGGGAGCGATTGGTGGGATTGCTGTGGACGAAGTACAGACGGGGATACACTGGTAAGAGCAAATGATGTTTAACGATGTATCCAGATAATTTAAATAGCTCATGTTACTGTATTGTGTGAACAGTTAACTTCACTTATATTGTATGTGGAGTTTTCTTTTGCAGGGTGCAAATGTTCCACCAAAACAAGTTCCTTCCCGAGACTATTTATTTAGCAGAGCCACCGTCGCTGCGTCTGGAGCTTAGCGCTGCCCAAGACGATTGTGATTATATAATTATATAATAATTATAATCCAATAATAATAATATAAATTATTCGGAAATGTGTCCATTCTGCATAATAAGTACTTTTAGTTTTTGTATTTTAATTTGTTAGTATACACTGTGTTATTGCTACTTCCACCACTGCTGATAATACTGAGCAGCATTTTTTTTCTGATAAGGCCTCATATAAACATACAGCGCAGTAAGAGTCACTACAAGTCTCAATTCTCTAATTCTGATATTCAACCGACATTTTAACCAAGTATTTAATTCTGTAACCAAAAAAAATCCACTGTAATCATCTGTTCTCTTCTTCTTCAACTCTGTGTCCTTGTCTAATGCGCCTGACGTGCTGCTAATATTTGAGTGGATTCATATGGTGAGAGCTGCAGCTCACGGCACAAACTGAATCCACCAGGTGTTTGATGTGTGAGCAGCTCGCTCTCCATCACGTCCGGCCGTTCACTTAAAATTCAACTCATGTGGTTGTTTTGTCCATTCATTTGTTTGTGTAAATGGTGGTGGCTGTGTGTGTGTGTGTGTGTGTGTGTGTGTGTGTGTGTGTGTGCGCGCGCGCTTAGTATTCACTCTTTGTTATGGGATGTAAAGTGTTGCCATAGAAGAGAGCACAATTCATTCAAGCTCATTATGTGGCCGATGTGGGCTGGCTGTCATTAGCAGTCTCAGATGGAGGTAATGAGAGGAGAGTTTCCCCTCTATGAATATATTTATAGTAACACAGTGTAGATTTAAAGGTATACTGTTATAAATATTGCAAACATTAAGTGCGGATTCCCGGTCCCAATAAAGCTGCATTTAAAAGTTTTTTTCCTTATATAGCTGAAATAATTTCTATTTTTGTCTCCATTTTTTGTGTATTTATTTTTTTTATTCCCCATTAACTGGCCAAACACCAAAAACCAAAGGTGCAAAACAGTTTTTAGTTTTTTTAGTTTAGTAGTTCAGTTGTCTGCAACTGCACTTTTTCAAAAGGGAAATATAGCACTTTTTCCTGCACAACATTTATTAATAATTATTAATAATAATAAGTATTATTATTTTTCTAAAAATTCAGTTTACAAGTTGATTATTTCTACCAGTTATAATAATCTGAAAGGGGGCATTCTTCATAGTGAGTACTTGTGATTCACTTGCTGCAGGTACTTTTTTAATGATAAGGTAAGATTTTTTAATGTTAAATTACAATCTTCTCTTTGGCGGCACTTATGGCGATGAAGTGGTAACTGCAGGGGTGTTTTTGGATCTCACTTTCTCATTTTTTTTAAACTTTCATCGTCTGAAGTTGTAATTCTTTTCTTTCTTTGTTCGGTAAACAGCCTTCTAGTGTCAAATTGTGCACATACATCGTTTTGCACGACGTATCCTTATACAACGGTTTGTAAGATATCTTCGAAAAGTTATGCACAATTGTGCTGCCAAGTGGCAGAACATTATGCTGGACTGGGAGATATGGGCGCTGGTAAGATTGAGGGGCATATAACATAGTTCATTTACACATACTACCAATATTTTGATACAAAGCTGGTTGAATATCAAAGTATCCCTTTAAGATATTCCACTAACACCTGCAGTGGAGTTATCAGACATTTTCAGGGATCTAAAACTTCAGTGATAAACATCTGGATTTCAGTACGTCCAAATCAAAGAGTGAGGGGCTTCTGTCTTTGTTAAATCACACTGGGACAAATCTATCTGAGATAAGACACAGAGAAACCAATTTCTACTCCCACAAGGGGTTAGGAAAAGGACCAGAATGCAATGCTGCTGTATATAATACTGTGTGAAATACAGTGAGCCCTCCAGTGACATTTGAGTTTGAATCAAAAAGCACCAACCACCTAAATGTAGAAAAGTATCTCATGATGTAGAAGCAGATGAAGCGGGTAGAGGGAAGTTAAATAAAATAAAAACACTCAACGTTATCATAAAACAACTCCGGGGTTGAAGATTTTCTCTAATTTCATGGCAAGTGTTTTGCATTTTACAGCTAATTAGAAACACCTGCTTGGATCTTCCTGACTGGGGTGTGGCCCGGCATGTACTGAAACAATGATTTAGAGTTGATTTACTCTTTAATAGAGGCTTCCTCTGAAGAAGTTGTGGGTTTTGTGTCTCTGCATTTGTGCGTTAAGATCAATTTAGGTGCCTGAGAGACTTGATGACCGACAAGTCGATAGTTGCTGGTCCAGGAGCTGAGGCTCAGCAGCTTTAGATGCTCCTGTCAGCTCTGATCAGTGTGATGGAGCAGAACGCAGGCGAACGGGCCAACACTGTGCCATAAGGGTTACTGCAGTATCAGGAAAACCAATTTCTGTCTTTGCCTCTCAAGTCACAGCTCAAGGAGATGTCGCTGGTCTCCTGGGAGACTGCTTAATTGCTCTGTGTTTGGGTGGTCTTCATGTAATATCAGCTGAAGCTGTGCTCTGCTATAAGTTGAAGAAAAAAGAAAAACGGAGATCTAGTCCACTGGAATCTACCGCCACTACGGCTTCCTAAAATATTTTTTTATAGAGCACAAAATCACAAATTTGCCTCAAAGGGCCTGTCATGGTGAAGTAAATGTAAAAACTTTCCAGAGGGTGGTGTCAGAGTTAAGTTGAGTTGTCACTTCTGTAGATAAGGATTGCTAATTTCCCTTCTTGCACCCTAAATGTGAGGAACTATACAATGCCTCTGTTTTTGAAAATACACCCTAAATGTTAGGGACTATACAATGCATCTGTGGTTGAAAATACACCCTAAATATTAGGGACTATACAATGCATCTGTGGTTGAAAATACGCCCTAAATATTAGGGACTATACAATGTATCTGTGGTTGAAAATACACCCTAAATGTAAGGGAATATACAAAGCCTCTGTGTTTGAAAATACACAAGTGGCTGTGCTGGGCGGGGCATTCCTGGTGTTAACATTAAATATGATCTGGGATATCCTGTTTGATCAATACATCCATCATTTTTTAAGGCCTATCCAATGCCAACACACTGCAGTACCCATGAGTTAATAATACTAATCCTCACTCACCATTGTCAGAAGGGATTTTCACTGTACATCATATATCTGTTCTCTCTGATCACATCTAAATCAAGAACTAAATGTAAACAATGCCAGAAATGTAAACAGATTAGATATGGATGAGAAGTTTCATATAGTTCTGTATGAACAATTTTAAGGGTAACGTCTTTTTTTTCAATCTGAACCCCATTTTCCAATGTTTTTGTGTGTCGGTGACTGATGGGAAGAACAATCTTCGATTGGGTGCAATGTAATCCTACAGGACAAATGTGCATTGTCAGTTTCGTCCACTAAAAGTGTGTTTTTTATGCCACTGGCAGGCTCACATTATTATTGTAAGTGTCTGTAGGGATCCTTATCATGATGTTGTCAGAGATAGACCTTTTTTTTTTAAAAGAGTAAAATCTTCTTTGTTTAACCAGAGACAGCTCCGAGATCGCTATCGCTAAACCCACCAGACTCCATTTAAATAAATACTTTTAGAGTGTATAGAGCCAATATTTTCACATATAAATCGGTAAATGATGTTTTTATTTCAATCAAATCAGAGACGTGATTGCTGGAAAAGTGGAAAGACAAACCAAAACGGCTTTTCATAGTTTCATTTTGTGTCTGTCGACTTTGAATGAAGTGTATTTTACGATGAGTTCGTAAAATCGTGCTGTCTGAGTACGATGAATTACGAGAGCAATTTTGCGGATGTTTTCAATAAAAAAAAAAGAATCTGACTCTTTAACAGAAAGGTCAACCTCTATAGGGATCCTTTCCATACAGTTGTTAGACACTAAGAATATTAATCTGACCCTGTCAGTGGCAAAAACAACACTTTTTGTGGATGTAAATTGAAGGTGCGCAATTGCCCTATTAACATACATTGTAGCTTGTTTCGCTAATTGCCGACAGCAGCGGTCTTGCTTAATACTGGACCAATGTCAAAAATTGTTGTTCCTTTCAGTCACTTAGACACAAAAACATAGAAAATTAGGGTCCAGGTTTAAAAAAAAAACAAAGTTACCCTTCAAGTCTAAGTACAGATTTAACTTCAGGGAGGGAAAGTTTATTCTATAGAGAGATATATTAGCTCAGACAAAGTTTTTCCACCAGTGCCATATTTAGCAGTATTTATCTAATCTGCCTTTTTTTCTTCTTGTAAAGTAAAGCAGCACTCAGATGCAGCATGTGTTGTGTGGTGTTTGAGGCGATCGGTCTATGTTAGCCTATCAGAGAGCCCCTGGAGAGCAGTGTGGGAGCTCCGTCTTTACTCAGTAACAGCAGAGACGAGCATTCACTGACATTAACAAAACGTGTGAATTTTGTGCTGCTTCTCCCTTTTCCTTCATGTGGTTCTCTGCACATTCTCATGCAGATCAAAAGACATCCTAGAGATTTTATTTTACACTGATATGCTTTCATTTAAAATAGCCTCAGGGTCCTGATATTCTCTCTGTGGGAATCTTTTTTGGATATCACAAAAATTGTAAAGTGGAAGTGTGACAAGTTTGGGAACTAGTCTGGATCGACGACAATTCATTTCCAGGATGTTACGGCTATGTGTGTTGCCGTTGTCTAACTCTGTTCTCTTCAGGGGTTACAGGTGACAAATCCTGGTCCCAGATGCTACTATATCAGAGTTTTGGGTAACATTAGCGGGTCTTAACTGGATTCAGGGAAGTTTACCTGAGTTTCAAAATCATCAGTTTATCTTCATCCTCAAAGCCTATTCTCTTGTAAAAGTTACAAAATATCCCTAGAAAAAAACAAACAATAAAGCATAAATTTAGCCATTGTGTTGTTTATTAAACTTATATATTTCTATAGTGAACATCTGAACATTGTTACTTTAGAAAGGACTATCTCTGTACTCAGTGGAGGAAAGTAACGCAAGTGCAGGCCCGGATTGGCTAATCGGGAGCACCAGAAGAATTCCCAGTGGGCCGGTCTGTTTTTTTTGGTCGCGAGGGCCGGTGTTCAGTCATGGTACTGGGTTGAAATCATAGCTGAAATATATCATGGATGCTGTCCCTAGGCTGCCTGCACTCGCAGCCCCCTCTTTTTATTTACAGTATTTATTTTTTCTTGCAGCCCACCGTTCTCTACATTCATACAGCCCACTCGCACTTGCAGAGTCTGGTTATCATGACGTAATTATGTTTTGACGGTGGCAGCTTGCTTAAAAACAAAACGTCACCTCGTAATGTTACACTTCAGTCAGTGGTGTTTGTTAGAGGATGCCATCTGCGAGCAAAAAGAAGCTATAAAAATAGATAACAATAAACGCAAAAAGGGCGCTGAAATGGTGACAATTAAAAAGAGGAAAGCTCCAGAAAACACCAAATGAAGACGATGAGACAGGTAAGCTAAGCTATACGAGCAGTGCAAGATGCTAGCAGTCGCGCAAACAAAAATAATACAACATTGGCTGCAAAGCCCCGTTCATATTTAGAATTAAACTTTTTCTTGTAGCTCCTCAGCAGCAGCCACTAGTCCAGTTTAATGCTAACAGTGACCAGCCATGAGCCCAGAACTCCAGAGTGGGCAAGTATTTGCCCCAATTGTAAGGGAATAGGATAAAAGTAATATTTAATATTATACAAAGGCCAAAATAGATGATGGAAATAGATGATGGTGTCATTAGAAAGTGCAATACATTTTATTTTATTCTTTATGTCTATATTTTTTATATATTATTTTATTTAATTTTAGGGTTTGGATGTCTGTGAACACTTATTTGCACAGAAAATAGATTTTGATATTGTTGAACATCATTGTGTTGTAAAGATGTTAACTGTTTAACATTGTGAAGCAACACTTACTGTGTTTGCACAAAATTGGAAATAGTGATATTTTACAAAAATACACTGAAATACAAGGCTGTGGAGAACAGTGCACTATTGTAGACTTATATACTAAGGTTATTTTAATATAGTCAGTCGTGAAGTAAAGTGGGCCGGTCTAAGGCATATATATATAGATATATACACATAACTTATTACCATGTACAGTAAATAACGTAACAGTAAATAAAGTAATTAAAATTAGCAGCTGCAATAAACACAATGCATCAATTATTATCCAATAATATAATATGCATCATCTGAAATTGGCCATTTTGCAAGAACTTTTACTTTTAGCACTTTAAGTAAAGTTTAATGCTAATACTTTTACACTTTCACTTAAGTAAGATTCTGAATGCAGGACTTTTACTTGTAACAGAGTATTTCTGCATTGTAGTTTGGTTACTTTTCTTAATTTACTTAAGTAAGTTATCTGAGTACTTCTTCTAACCACGTTTAGACTGCACACAACAATGCTGCTCCTTTAATTTCACGTCTTTTTCACGTGCAGCTTCAGAATTTCCTTCACGTGATTTACATTCCTCTCAGCTAAAATGGAATAAACTAAACTTAAAGTGCTGCTGCTTTTATCCGCTTCCGTCTGAAATCATGGATCAATGTTTCAAAGATGACTAAAAATTTCCATAAATTGCCACCATTGTTGTAAACTGTGTAGCCTACAGTGCTCGAAGGGGAAGGCCTAGCAACAGTAACTAAGAGGCGGTGGTGGGGCTTAGCGAAGGGTCAGTCTACATACTGATTATACAGTCATTGCGAGCGAGCGAGAGATGACACAAGAGATGAGTGTGTCCTCGTGTGTTTACAGAAGTTGTCCTGTTTGTGGAGGTTCATTATCACTTGCAGCTAGTGGTAATCGTTCACAAAGTCCTGAGAGATGTCTGGCTTTTAAATGTGTTGAGGCAAATTCTCTCACAAGGGACAAAACATGCTAGCCTATTTCCAGTGACTGTTTATAGAGTATAGAGTATTTATTAGAAGGATAACCCCTTAAGATGCCTGCGTGAAGCTGGCCCCCCATGTCATCCAAAAATTATTAAAAACACTGCTGTTCGTTTGTGCTACATTTGTGCCGGTTTGTGCCATAAAAAAAAGTCCAATTATTATGGACATTTTCTGACATTAAGCGTTTCTGCTTCATTAAAGCAGCCATATTATGCTCATTTTCAGGTTCATAATTGTATTTTAAGGTTGTACCAGAATAGGTTTACATGGTTTAATTTTCAAAAAACACCATATTCGTGTTGTACTGCACCGCTCTCTCTCACTGCTGCAGATCCTCTTTTCAGCTGGTCTCTGTTTTAGCTACAGAGTGAGACCTCTTTTCTTCTTCTTCTTCTTCTGTACTATCTTTGATTGCACTGCACATGCCCAGTAGCTCAGATGTAGATCATGTCAGCTAGCTAGCTCCATAGACAGTAAAAGAAAGGCTGTTTCTACAACTTCTGTCAGTTACAAGGCAGGATTAGCTGGGAGACTTCTAAATGAGGGCGCACATGTAAGTAGTTCTTTTGTAGATTATGGTGAACTTGTGTGTGTTGTAGCAGTGCTTTGCTATTGAGAACGAGGTAGCATGCTAGCGTTAGCATGCTAGCGTTAGCCATAGCGTTAGCATGCTAACGCTACGAGCTAATGGTTGCGGTTAGCCTGCTCGTTTCGGCTTGTGACGTCACAAGCCGTGCCGATTTTGAACAGCTCACCCAGAGACTGAAGGCAGGATACATTCAGAAACCGTATCTCACTCTAAACAGCTTGGATGGATTTTTTTCAAAGTTTGTATGTGTGTGGAAGCACCAGAGACACAACATAACACCCCAAATCCCAGAAAAAGTGATTTTTTCATAATATGGGCACTTTAAGGCTATTGTAAGGAAAAAGCTTAACGTGAAAAAGCTTAACGTGGTTTAATGTACCTAAACAACGGTCAATCATCGTGATGATCGATCGTTGTTTAGGTACATTAAACCACGTTAAGCTTTTTAAAATGTCCCATTGTGGGGGAAATTTGGACATTAATGGGGGGCTGGGTGACGTCACATGTAATAAAGCGTAATAACATAGTAGCACAAATGTTTTTTTAACAGCACAAACGTAGCACAAACGATTGAGACCATTTTGGGGAGATTTGGACATTAATGGGGGGCTAGGTGACGTCACTGGCCACAAACGATCATTTTTACGGCACAAACGTAGTACAAACGAACAGCAGTGTTTTTAATAATTTTTGGATGACATGGGGGGCCAGCTTCACGCAGGTCCTTAACTTGAATCATCTCATTTTCGAGGGAATCCTTAAGACAATTATACAGAAAATACAAAACACTCCCAAGCCTAACTACTCCAACACCTCTGCTCCCCATCATAAGAAATACTAAGAAAAATAAATGTAGTTTGTGGATTTAAAGGACAATTGCAGAGGGATGTGAAGTCTCTTATTGCACCACCACACCACCCATTATAAAATGCTTTTCGCTTAATTGAATAGCAGAGAAATAAACAGCGCTCGTTTAACCAGCTATTTGTTTTTACCTCCTTAATCCAATTCAATTGAGTCAGTAATTACAGTATAATGATGCGTTTTAGCAGGTCACTTAAAATGAATTCTGTTTACATTTTGTGCATTCCAATCATAGCTTAGGGAATTCAGTTTTTAAATGCATGTTGTACTTCTACATGGAAGTTTCTACTGAAATAAAATCAGTCAAGGTACCAAGGTAACATTTTTTTTCAAATCCAGCAGTGTGGAAAACGTATTAAAATACTGTACCAAGGTGACTCTTTGCTAACAGCAGGTATTAATTGCTCTAAATTCCCCTTCTGTTGAGTCATGCTGCAGATTTGTTTTTGGCTCCAGAGGGAGCAGATTGTTGTAGAGGGTGTCATTATAAGCTATTAGCTTTCTGCTTGTCTGTTTACTCCCAGAAATCAATGGGTACTAACAAATAAGAACAAATCGTGAAAACAAACACAAAATAAGAGGAAATTTGTTTTTATATCGCTTCTTGAATGAGGCGTATTGTCTCTTTCAGAATAAGGGCAAAAAACGCAATATTTT
>NC_050175.1:35995891-36163391 GCF_008315115.2 Sander lucioperca
AAAGCAGAGCATAGAATTGAATATAAGCGCTTATCTCGGTTTTACCGCCCAAAGACTGACTGTGTTGAACTCTCCCGGGGATTTTAACAGTGGTATTTAAATATTGATATTTTTTTTAAGCAGTTTTGTTGATTGGGGTTTCATTTACTCAAGCATAATTGACATTTTTGTTTATCTAATTGTCAGAAATAACAGGCAAATGCATAGATTTCTGTCAAATAAAGTAACACAGACTCACTGCCTTTACTGTACTCAAACCCATCATGCATACTGTCTTGTGTAGTCCCCACCCCCCAATGCCCATTCGTAGTCAGGAAAAACCCTGGTTATTTACTTTAGCCTAAGCAGATAAAGTGTTGCCCTTCCCTACATGACAATTGTAAACATGACAAGAGTAGCAATGCATGTCAATGTCCTCTACAAATATAAAAGCTAGTTCAGTCAGGACCACTTTATCAAAATAGATTCATTCATCTGCAATTTGTATTTGGCGATATGGCTCTGTTCTGGGGCCTCCCCGCACTTCCACGTGCATACGTGAAAAGCATGAGGCAGGGAGAGCACACTTCCCTGCCATTCCATGTGCATACGTGGGAAGCCTTAAGCGGGGAGAGCAGCAGTGCAGGATCCCCATAGGGTACAGAACAGAGCAGCATCAATGACAGAGACACAACGTTGATCAAGTACATATTGATACAAGAATTTAAAAGGAGGAGCTGGGGTGGAGGTGGGTTGCAAGCGCTAGCAGAGATGCAGCAAGGTAGGCTGGGAAAAGCAGTTTAAATAGAGCGCGCTATTTGGAAATCCAATCAAAAGATGGAATCAGCTGAGCCATCAGCTGGTGTGCTGGCTTAGGAACTGTCAGTTATGAGCTGAGATAATAGCCAAGCTTGACTCCGTGACCTGCCAGAACTTACGCTATGTTACGCTTAATCACCAACGTCAAGGTTGTCTTCAAGCGTACGTCACATAAGACGACGAGACCAAATTTCCGAATTAGCCCATAGAAATGCCACAAGAATGGAATACTACAGATAGGAATTGATTGACAATAAAAAAAAAAAAAAAACTGATTGTTCAAGAAAGGGTACGAGTTATGTAGTCTAAGATCTTTTCTTAATAGAGCTTTTTAACGGGACAGGCTGATGATTTATGGCTGCAGAAAGGCAACTGGTTAGTATGCAAACACAGCACCAAAGAGTTGTCTGCGGTATGACACATGCCTGGCTGCCATCTGTGTTTTGAAAATCAGGGAGTTAAGAATGAGATATGGATCCAAGATAATAAAAAAGCAATATATTAAAAATTGTCTAGAAAGATTCATAATCATCCAAAATTAAATACAACAAATCACCACAGCGAATCAAAAACGACTCAACATAACCTTTGCATGGGCGCCTGAGTAGCTCACCTGGTAGAGCGTGTACGCCCATATACAGAGGCTTAGTCCTTGAGGCAGCAGTCGCAGGTTCGATTCCGACCTGCGGCCCTTTGCTGCATGTTGTTCCCCCTCTCTCTCCCCTTTCATCTCTAAAGCTGTCCTATCTAATAAAGGCCTACAAATGCCACACAAAAAATCTTTAAAATAATAAAAAACATAACCTTTACATATTTAAATATTTGAGAATGTAGGAAGGCACGACTTCCCTCCACGGAGGTTGAGATGGAGTCTGAAGACAGTGAGTGAGCGCTCGTGGATCGCTGTGATTAATAATTAACCAGAGGGAAATCGGGATCCCTTTAATGAAACCAGCCTGTTACATCACTGCCGTGGAGGAATACTCAATCATTTTCTTATCAACTTTTACTCATATTCCCATTTGCACGTTTCCACAGAGGCATTAAATCCAGGCTGAGGAATAAGACTGTCACACGCACGCACACACACACACACGCCCACACACACACACACACGCACACACAGCATCCCAGTGGCACGGTGAAAAGCTGTTTAATATGGCAGATCTGAAATTGAAATTAATTTTTGCTAAGAAAATGGTTTATATATATACACACTTAAGTCTTTGGTTTGACTTCTGTTTTTATTCAGTCAATTGGAAAGTAGCTAGCCGAGCTTGCTAGTAGATACCATATCCAAGATAGCTTCCATTTTTACAATGTAATAACAAATTCAACGGCACTTGGTCCTCCCAAATGTAGAGGGACAGATGTCTGTAATCACTATGTGGGCTATGTGGGCTTGTTGAAAAAGGGGAGTCTTGGTTAACTCCCCAGAAATGTTGATGTAGCCTATCTTGTACCTTCAACTATTTATTGACGTTCTTTCAAGCTCAGAGAGTTTACAAAAAAAGAATCACTGCAGTGAATAAAAAAGTCCAGGCAGGCAAAAAACCCTAATTCTGGCTATGAAGACACGGTTTGATCAAGTACAAGGCCTGTATTTGACCTAGATTAGTGAGGTTTTATAAAAAAATATGACTGGAGTAAAGTGTTCGCTTTCCCTGCAAAACTCCTCTACAAGGATTTCAACCATCTGTCTTTCCCTCTGCTTCTCACCCTTTAAATCGATTCCCCTCATATCTATCCATCCTCACCTCATCCATTCATCGGTCTCTCTGGAAGGCATGGAGCAGTAATAAAACATAATGTCAGGGAGGATGAAGATATCATGTTGCAGGCTTATCGCCACATCTCTATTTCCACAGATGAGACGGTGCTTTGTTATTAACAAGGTTGCCTGGAGCTGCCTACGCGCCGCGTCACCTTCTATCTGAAGACACGTCTTCATTTCAAGACAGTGGGGAAAATAAAAAACATCCAACTCTGCCATTTGCGTTTATGATGAAATCTGCCTCTTGTCGTTTTTCCCCATCCTCCCTTGAAATTTGTATCCTAAGAGACATTTCAAAAAGGTTTTTTGGACTAGCAGTTGCATTCGCAGCAGATGCTTTTCTCGCTAATTAATGCCAGTGAAGATAACTCTGACATTCACTCACCAAGAGCAAAAGAAAGCACAAGCTCTCTCTTTTCCCGCACTCACAGATAGAGGAAGCAAGGCATTGGCTCTGTTCATCTCCGTGCTTGGCACATTTACACCGACTATAGGTTAATTGGATAATCCCAAGGGATTCATGACCATGAAGGACAGTGAGAGAGTCAGTACAAGACCGACAGCGAGGGTAGAGATGGAGTGACAATGGCAAGGGAGGAAAAGAGAAAATGAGGGGGACATTGGGACCAATTTGCAGTCTTCTCCCATCATTAACTGATAGCTGGGGCGGGTCATTAGCTGAGTCTGTCCTGTACACCAGTCTCATGAGGTCTCAGGATGAGAAACACCTGCTGAAGGTGGCAGATGGCAGATTCAAGAGCCCAGAAATAGACGTCCATGAGGGGGAATGGTAGATGATTCAGCTCCTGCCCTATTTTCCAATTATTCATTAAAAAAGTGGGGAATTTAGAGTTTGTTAAAACACATGGAACATTTAGATGAACTCATGCAAGTGTTGGAGGTGGGCAAGCAAACAAAAATGTGGCCGTTTTCATTCCTTGAAAGTCAAATGTCAGGTTTCCATCCAAACGTAGAGCACTGCTTAACCAAATTTCGAGAAAATCCGCAAAAGAAAATTGAAACTTACGCATGTTTACCCATGCAGTTCTACCATGAGTTCTACAACAAAAATATAAGAACTGCGAGTGACTTGGAAAATACTTATTTCCTTTATTTGCATGTGCCATTCTGGAGCTTTTTTATTCTATCATACTTGTTTTTGTAAATGTAACGACGCCTCTGTGTGTAATTAAAGGTGCTCTAAGCGATGTCACGCGTTTTTTAGGCTACAACATTTTTTGTCACATACAGCAAACATCTCCTCGCTATCCGCTAGCTGCCTGTCCCCTGAACACACTGTGAGGGCGTTTTCACACCTGTAGTTTGTTTGCTTTGGTCCGAATCAGTTGGTGAGTTTTTTAAACTTGGAGCAATTTGCCGTTTTTCAATTTATTGTTCGGTTTGGTTTGGTTTCACACCTGGAAAAATCCAAGCGTACCAAAATGCGCCATTACAAATCACGCAAGAACGTCCACTCCTCTTATTGGTCGGATGTGTCTGGGGGCGGGAGCAAGAAAGTAAATACAGGAAGAAGTTCCTGTGTTCTGGACTAGTGCATATTTCTTGCATTTCCATGGTCAAACCAGCTCATTTTATTAAAATGATCAGACATTGTTTCGTGAGAGATGTTACTACGTCTGCTCTGGTTACCGAGACTTCGCTCTGCTGTGCGGTGTCTCCAATTTTAGCGGCAGCTGGTTTGACCACGGAGATGCGAGTGACGGACGCCGAGCTTGACCGCAGTCTATTTCTGTGATAGAAACACTGCAAGTTGCTACAGTTTGCTGCTCTGCTGCATCGCAGATTGCTAAACACACCTGACTACAGGAGACATTAGCTGAGACTTGCAGAGTATGTATAATTGGTGCAGTTCGAGGTCGGATCATGTTCTCATCACAAACGAACCGCTCCAGAGTTCGATTGAAAGCATACCGAGACCACCTCTTCAAGCAGATCTCGGTACGCTTGTTTGGTCCGCTTTTGGTGCGCACCTGAGTGTGAATGCCGCGTTCTCAGCTGCCCTGACGAACCGCATCAGCGGGACAAGCGAACTCTATTGCGATTCAACCGAACTAAACGAGGCAGGTGTGAAAGCGCCCTGAAAAAACACGGTCTCTGTAGACAGTCCAGGCTCCACAAACAGCAACAAAAACAAACTGCGGCAACCTGCACCACGAAACATCAGTGTTCCAGCGTTCCAGCCAATAACCGACAAGTAGGATTTGGGGCTGGGGGTTGGGGGGTTAGTGCGCGGAAGCACGGAAGGGAGGGGGAGGGGACGGGATGAGGAGGAGGGAGGGGCGAGCTAGCCTCAGTTTTGTTTGACAATACGTGACGTCAACAAGAAGTAACGTCACCCAACATCGCTTTAATGGCTCAATTCAAATTCTCTCCCCGTCCATCGGAAAGGTAAGGGACTTTGCCTCTATATGGTCATGGTTTGGTTAGGTTTAGGCACGACTGTGTGGGTTCGGGAAAGAAAATAGTTTGGGTTAAAATTACTTTGTGGTTAAAAGAAACGTTGACTTTGTGGTTCTATAATAATTTTGCCTAACTTCTTCCTTTGCTCCAGACGGACAATGTTGCTTTTGGACTTTTTCTGGAATAACTGAGGCTGTCATTTTTTATTGGAGGACAGTCTCTCAAGACACAAAGGACTCTAGTGTTTTAAACATGAAATAATGCATAATCAAAAAAAAAAGTATATAAGCATTTTGCATGACTAACTCAAGTCAAGTTCTTGGTAAGAATTTTCACTCAGTTGCTTGCAATCACCACTAACTTTCTGTGTTTGTGGTTCTATGTGAACAACAATCTCTCATAAGAATATCTGAGAAGAGTAAACAGAACCTTCTGTCAGTGTGGACATGTCCTGAGCTTTTCGTGGCTTCACACTCCATTACCTTCCCCCGATCAGACCAGACGCTTGTTGCCAGCCTGCCCATTAGACCTGTTTAGCCTCATTGCGTGGCCGTGCTTCACACTCTTTTAATTCTATTCCTGTGTGTTGGCCAAGACATGAAGAGCGCGCCAGTTTGCCGAGAAGAATCCAGGATGCTCAGATGCAACAGAGCGCGGCAGGCAGCCAGCCAAACGCCGGCCAAGAAAAGCAAAAGCACAGGAGGGATGTGTGCTCATTTAAATATGAGCAAGCAACAGACTGTGGAATTTGAATGAGATTATAAAAGGGGACCGGGTAGGATGAATTTCAATTTGAGAGCATTACATGTATTCTCTCTCCGTCGCTCCCCCTCGCCTCAGCCCCCTACCCTCCCAGAGGTGAGATAATGACTCCCAACAATGAGCAGAAGGGAGGAAGTTGGCAGCGCTGTCACCACATAGCGAAGCCCAACGGTTATTATGGCACGGCTGCTCCTCCCCTCCTATTTATCTGTGTAAACACACACACACGCTAGCAAATACTTGTGTCACACACACACACACACACACACACACAGATCTAATTTAACAGAGCATTTCACCAACAGCTCCACTGCAGTGGGACGCATTGCACCTCCAAAACCTAATCAGATTACAACAGCCCCCTTAGCATTCATATTGTGTGTCTGTGTATAAGTGGTGACAGGTAGGTGTGTGTGTGTGTGTGTGTGTGTGTGTGTGTGTGTGTGTGTGTGTGTGTGTGTGTGTGTGAAGAAGGGAGAAAGAGGCAGATGGAGAAAAAACAGGGAGTGACGGGGAAGAAAAGATCAAGGAGGGCGAGTAAGGAGGGTGGGAGAGAGTAGATTGAATGAGAGGGAAGGAGGGTAGGAGAGAGGGGAGGGGGTAGGGGAGAGGGAGGAGAGAGAGAGAGAGAGAGAGAGAGAGAGAGAGAGAGAGTAAATAGGGAGGGGAGGTTAATCCAACAGCGCTGGTGAGACAGAAGTTTCAGCTCTGCGTTTCACACACAAGGCTAGAAGATACCAAACAGACACATACATACAGGTGAGACAAGTCTTCTACTTCCCCTCTACAAGGTGGTTTTAAGCCATTTTTTTGCATGCTGTATAATATGATGGCGACATTCAGGTGTGAAGGTGAATGCAGTGTGAGAGCAATGAACTTGGTGCTCAGCCTCAAGTTGCGAGTGTGCAGGGATGCTGGGTGTGTGTGTGTGTGTGTGTGTGTGTGTGTGTGTGTGGGTTGGGGTGGGGGGGGGGGGGGGGGGGGGGGGGTTGTTGCATCCTGAGGGACGAATGTCAAGAAAAGAGAGAGTGCAGAATGCGTGCAAGATGTTCATTTTCAACATGGACGTTTTACACTAAAAAAGGGGATGTTAAGTGTTTGCTGTAATATTAATGGCTGCTTTCCTTAAGTGCTGCGTGCTGTGCGAGTGCTAGTGGAAAAGCGCTATACTGTGTGTGTGTGTGTGTGTGTGTGTGTGTGTGTGTGTGTGTGTGTGTTCAGCAGTCGTGCCGTGTCTGAGCAGCATGCATTATACATCTGCACTGATCTCCAGAAACAGAGATACCTCAACGGGGGCAGAGGGAGAAGTGTATATACTGTAATGTGTTCATATGATATGCGATAGCCGGAGTGGTATGATGTGCTGTGTGAGAGGAGAGCAAAAAGGACAACCTGCATCTTTTATGCGTTTCAGCTGGGCCACACTTGCTTTGCCTTGTTTGTAACATCTTGACACAGTAGGTTGCGGTGCATGCATGGATATCCTATGCTTCATTTATCTGTCATTATCTGTGGTAGAGATCCAGCAGGAAGCGGCGAATAACACCGAGGTGATGAGATCTCTCTTATCTTTAGATGGCTTTCCCACACTGAGGAGGTTGACTCCTTTTGTCTGCAGATACAGTATCTTAATCCACATCGGTGTAACGCATGGCTGCTGCGGGCAATAGATTCAACATCTGACTGACTCAGTGTGTGTGCAGACTACATGTGTGTTGGGGCATATGCTTGTGTTATTTAAAGCGTCCGTGTGTTTGTTGTGTGGCTGCATACAGCTGCTTCTGTCCTGTTTTATTGAAGACTGAAGGCAGCTCCTGATGTGGAGAGAGCAAACAAAGAAAGCAGCAGTTATAAAGACCCACATCTACATCGCACACACACACACACACACACACACACACACTCTTGTAAGCACATACGCACTTTAATGACAAGTAAAGGAATGCTGGAAATCACCCCCTGAAAGCTTGGAAGGTGGTTCTGAAAATGTTTTAGCTTGCTTCTTTGAGGAAGATTGCAGCTTGGATTTACAGTTATACATTTCTAAAATAGTCAATCATTTATAGAAACTTCTTAAACCACTCCTGCAGTGTACTCCACTTCTTTGCTGTATGTATTGTTTCCTAAAGTACGGATAAATACACAACTTTTAGTATTGACTAGTGCAGTTTTTGTTGTTCATGACCGACATAAAGCTGAAAATAGAGCATAAGATTATTGAAACCTACAAAGATTAGCTGTCCCACACATAATTTCCAGTAACCGATACATGTGTTTATTAGTGGTGACAGTCTGAAAGCTGCACATATTGAGGACTAGTAAATACAAAAGGAAAAGAAGAAGAAGGCATGCTTTATTAATCCCTTGAGGAGAAAATAACCTAAACACATGCATTAATGTATGTAGAGATGACAAAGCGAGGGGGCTGCCTCATAAGATAGCGCCCCGAGCAGTCGGCGATTTGGTGCCTTGCTCAAAGGCACCACGGTTGTGCCTAGGAGGCGAACTGGCACCTCTCCAGCTACCAGTCCACACTCTATACTTCACACTCCATATGCAACCACTGAAATTCTGCATGCAAGTTCTTGCATAAAAAACTCAAGCAGGTGATTACAAAGCAACGAGGGAAGGATGTGTAAGTGACCTATATACCAAAATGGAGGTGCCTGACGATGATTAAGCTTTTTATATATTTATCTGAATTTATACGCACATATCTGTTTATAGAAGTCTTCCCTCAAACTCAAAAGCAATTCTCGCTTATCAAGTTGCTAATCCGTCTGTAAACAATGACTAGCGCACGGAACAGGAAGTCTTGGCCCTGGCTACACCGGAACCCTACAAACATTGTCCCCCCCGAAGCAAAATCGTTGTCAGACCAATAGCTGATGGGTTCCGAGATAGAGTTACAGGTAACAGGGTAAGCAATGGCACGAAGCAACAAAGACAATCTGGCACTGGAAAGGAAATGGTATCTGTACAGCAGTGCTGATGACGGAACATGGAAACAGATGAGCAGGTGAATGGGACCAGTGGATTGGTCTGAGGGCATCTGTTGACAGGTAGAGAATGGCAATGAAGGGGAAGTGGAAATTTGGCTGGAGAGAAGAATGTGACAAAAATGTGACTTTAATTTATGCGGAAATCTATGTAGGAAAGGCAAAGAATCGCAACACGCTTTGTCACCTTAAGCTAACATGTTGCATGCAACAAAGGAAAACAGCTTACAAGCTACACATTT
Source organism: Sander lucioperca (assembly GCF_008315115.2). NCBI lineage: Eukaryota > Metazoa > Chordata > Actinopteri > Perciformes > Percidae > Sander > Sander lucioperca. The sequence goes on from NC_050175.1 coordinate 36,004,888, forward strand.
TTCAGAGTTTGATACTCAAAACTCGTTTTCGTCTGAGTATTCCTTTAAGTGATGCAGGTGACAGTATGTGAGAAGAAAGCACCACACTGCCTGTGCTCATGCCACAGCCACCTTGCACACATCTTTTCAAAAAGACTAAGGGCTGTGACCCTACTCAGATATTCAGGACCACAAATCCCCTTGAAAGAACAGTTTAAGCTTTATCCAAGTCGAGGCTCTGATGCCCTCAGTCTGTCTCCTTTCATGCTAAAGCTTTTCAGTAGCATTAATTTTGAAAAAGATCACTATGCTAATCGCTTTTACAACTGTGACAGGTGTTGCATTTTCCAGAGGATTTTTTCTGACGAGAATTTCCAGGGCTGAGTCACTTTGAGTTAACTGTTAAAATTAATTTGTGTCCATAAGAGTGGAAAACAAGCCTCAGACTTTCTGTTTCGTGCTGCAATTATTTTTAGATCTGGTTTGATTCCCTTCTCCCACACTGTTAGAGTACATACCAAACACAAAGTCTTCCTCGGCCTCATGCAGAACCCTAAATCAATGATGCCCCAGTGTAACAGTTATTTCCCATAAAGAATCCATAACCAAATGTAGATGTTACTGAATGACGATCCACAATTAGGTTCTGACCATGATGTAGTGCAGAACAGAAGTAGACCAGTGCTTAAAGGTCCCTTATTGTAAAAATTGATAATTCCATGCTCATTAAGCAGGTGGAGGTGCTATATAAACACAGTTAAAGTATCAAATCAAATATCAATCCACACAGAAATACACACAGCCCGTATTTAGAAACTGTGTCTTTAATCAGGATGGTTGTGATGTAACAACTATACTATATATCAGTAGAAAGCGGCAATAAGTGGTGTTACAATCATTCCCCGGCTGCAATGACTGTGCAGACAATCCAAGAGCATAGATGCGGAAGACAGGAAACGCTGACCAATCAGAGCAGATTGGGCTTTTTTTTCAGGAGGGGGGCTTTCAGACAGAGGGTGACCACAGGTATATTCAGAAAGAAAAGATCTAAAAAATGATGTGCTTTTTGAGCAATAAAGCATGTGAACATGTTATAGTAGAAACCCTAAATACAATTATAAAAGCTGAAAATGAGCATCATATGGGACCTTTAAGGTTTAAATCATTTAAAGGTTTGGTTAGAAGTAACCTGCGGAAACACAAAGGATTTACCAAAGAAAAACAAGGAAAATAATTATGCCGACTGTATCTTGTAATCATGACTTGACATAATTACGGCGATCCATATCTCATGATTCTGAGATATTTATCTTGTAATTACGGGAAGGGTCGGGGGTCGTAATTACAAAAGAGCATCTCAATGGAAAATGCAATGCACTTCCGTAGTCCAACTAAATGATTTAAAAAACTGACAGTGAGCCTGAAACTGATCCTTTCTATATTTTGCAACAGAGGGGAGACACGCTGGCGTTCTGAACAAGACTCCAGAGTGAGGCAGGAGCAACTAATTACACAAACGACCTTCTATAATTCAGCTGAGGATTGCAGTGGTTTGTTCTTTGAAATACTTCCAAGCTGCAGAAAGAATTGCTGCACAACAGAGACAAAGTGTTTTGCAAAAATAATATTTAAACGCAAGAATAGTTTCTTAGCCACAAGGAATGCCCTGTCTGTTGCAGATCATATTTTCAAAGAGATACCATAAGTTGGAGGGCCTCCTGACCATCCACCAAGTCAGCACACAATGCGTTTGCTGTTGTATTGATGCTGTAACAGTACAACTGGCAGTATGATCCAAATCAAACTGAATGTGGGCCATTTGCAAAGGCAGTTTAGCTGCTGTCAAAGACACATCTGCAAGCAACAACCAGAACACTCAAAGCAGATGGAGGTCTGTTTGTTCTGAGCTTACCAGTCCTTGAAACCACAACATGCATCCCACACAGAAACAGAATGCAAGATCATTGAGATGGATCATTGGTCAACTGCAGGTGAATGTTGTGTAACAGTGACACAACTGTGTGAAAACAAAATATGAAATGAGAACTACCAGAGAAAGAGAGATGCAGTCAAATTGTTTTTAAGCATTCACTTCACACCCTGAGGTTTGGATTACTGCTTTACACAAGTCATAAAATAAGCCCTGAGCAGAGGAACATGACAGAAGAGCAGCAGAGGACGTCTTTGAGTTATACAGGGAGTCATCATCTAATAATCCCTCTGTTGCTGCACTTTTCTGTCTTTTGCAACATCCTGAAAATTTCATAAATAAAAAAACATTCCTCGAAAACCAAACCCGAGGAACTCCATGTACCAAAATGTTACTTTCACTTAAATTTCTCTCCAGTCCCAAAAACAAAATTCCTTCAGGGGATTCTCTACATTGCTATGCGTCATCGCCCTGTGATGCTTTCACTGCAGAGAGAGTGACAGCGCTCAATCATCCCCTAGTAGCAGAGAGGGTTGTTCAGCTGAATATTTTAGTCTAGTCTGCCTGACTCATTGATCCTTTATGGGACTGAGGTTTGTGCAAGTAAGAATCTATGGCCCGACCATGGCTCTAAAATATCCGTAGCCTAACTGTGTATTGATAAATCCACGGCGCTGTCCGTGGTGCTGAAGTAGCAGACTGATTTGTAACTGACATTTTCTCTGAGTCTGAAGTCTGAGTCGGTCTGTCAGTTTGGTCTTGAATCTTGGGTAGGAGGGAATTCAAAAAAAAGAGTTGTTCATTGGGCGGTTTACTAGTTGTGGGGAGAAAAACTGGGTCCACCCCCCTGTTTAAAACGAACAAATCGCCTACTGCGTTTAATCACAAACTACATAAACAGTCCAATGGTCAAATTAGCACCAACAGCACAAGGCAAAACTTTGCATTTTGTCTCTACACACCTTCAGGCTGCTTTTGTACTTCATGATTTTTAACTTTGCTAGGGGCGTGGCTCTAGGGATGGTACCATTGGTCTGTTTGTCGATCCACCACTTTGGTTCAGACTTTGATATTTTAACAGTTGTCAGATGGATTGCAATTAACCTTTGTTGTACGGATAGTCATGCTCCCCAGAGAATGAATCCCACTGGTTTTGGTCTGGTATCTTTACACAACAATAACAATAACAAACAGGTTAACATGTTTGGCTTTTAGTGAAACGTCTTGACAACTATTGGATGGATTGACATGATCTTGTATACAGGCATTCATGGTGTGCAGAGGATGAATCCCTTATCATGGTAAAATGTCAGTTTGTCCAAAACTTTATGACCAAATTCCTGCAAAACTAATGCCATTCACGGTAGCATTCTGATATTAGCATTTAGCTCAAAGCAGCTCCAATGCAAAAGCTTCTGATTCAGTCAGTGACACTATTGATTCATACACTCAGTTAATGTTGTAGACTTTACATTTGTGTGTTCATGTGTGGGACACCTCGAGTTAAATTGAAACAATGCAGGAGAGAATTATACGAGCAAGAGCGATAAAACCAGATTATTTTTAAGCACTAAATGGATTAGCCATAAATAAATGGATACATCTGTCTCTGTTCCTCCTCTCATGGATTTCTCCCTGTATGGTTGTTAACTATCAGTGTAAAAGTAAAATGGCGGCCCCAAAAAAGAAGCGCTTTGATTCTAAGGAACCTGGCGTGTATTTTTGATGTTTTTAGATCGTAGAAACTTGTCCTGCTGTGCTGGAAATATCTCGACGTGTGAGCGATTCACCAGTTTTAGTTTTTAGTTATGCAACAGAACAAGAAGAATCCAGAACCAGACAATAATTCACCAATATATGTTTGTTGGTGTTTACATCTTGCAGTTCAATATTTCCTGGAAACCTACGCTCACATTTTAATCCCAAACCAGCTCCTTATATGACTGACATTTGTGTATTTGGTCCCCATAATGACCCGCTGAGCCCAGTCAGCTGCCTCGCTCGTGTCTCGTCTCTCACTGTCACCGTTTCCTGGCAAGACACCAGGTTGCTGCCATCGCCGTTACTCTCTCTTTTTTTTCTGTCTGTAGTACAGCTTGAATGAACAGGATTGAGAGAGCAAGTCTTTCTGCTCCTGGTTTCCTTTGAACTCAGACTGTGGCATGGAGAAAGAAAGACGTTTACAGGACGGATTAGAGTTTATTAGAAACTGTTCTTTTCTCTGTTGTTAGCTTTGGCTGACAAGCCTGGCTTACACCTCGAAATCTCTTTTTATTTTTGTATGCCTTCTTTCTGTCGTTCTCTCTATCCATGCCTTCCATCCGGTCCCCAGGTGGGTCCCGTGTCTACAGTTGAGCGGGCAAGCTGACAGCACGGTGACAATGTTAAGGATGAGAGTGGAGGGAGGGAGGGAGGGAGGGAGGGAGGGGGACTAATGAGAGGGACAGCAGCAGCAAGGGTCCATCACTGCACCTCAAGATAAAGCCCCCCCGACTCTCTTTCATATCTTGTTCTAAGTGACCAGGTCGCTCCATCTCCAGCTTGTACCAGTGAGGTGGGGGTAGGGGGGCTTATTAGACACTTGTGCTTTTTGTCTTTCATCCTTCGTGCACTTGTTAAGGGAGGAGTAGGAGGCGACGACACAGAGGAGGGTGGCAGAAATTGAAAGAAGATCCAATAAGGAGAAAGGATGGGAGGGTGAAAATGTTTATTTCAGAGGATTGCCCATCTCCACCCAATACCCCCCCACACACACACACACACACACACACACACACACACACACACACACACACACACACAAACACACATATACACACACACAGTGTTTACATGAATAATGCAGGACACTGTGTGTGATGAGCTGAAGGAGGCAGCAACAGGGAGAGATATACATTATCAATTACCTGTTTTTCTTACATTCATGTTAAATATATGCATTATACGAGGGAATCACTTTGACAAAATATAAAAGGCAACATTCATTCTCCAAAAAACACGTGAAATTCATGTTTTCATATGTGAAATGTCCAAAAACCACACATGTGAATTTGTGTGTGAAGCACATTTCACGTGCCATTACATTTAAAAAAATTTTTGCAGGTGATGTCCAACATGTGAAATATCTGAAAATGTGATATTTTCCATGTGATAAATCCACATGTACTGTTTTGTAAGATTTAATTCTGCAATATATTTATATTATTTGATATATTTCACATTACATTTTAAATATATCACTCAATGTACAGTATATTGATATATTAAATCTCTATAAATAAACAAAGTTGCTTAGCCAAAGATTTTTCTATGAATAAATATAAAGTCATACAGTCCGACTGCAAAAAAACAACACAAGCATCGGTGAATGCCGTCTTATTTGCTGATGACGAGGCGCATATCGGCCGATCCCAATGTTCTGCCGATAAATCTGTGCATCCCAAGTTTAAATAAATGTAATCAATCTGTACATCACTGCAGAAAACCAAACTCATCAATATGTTCCTCCATTTCCCTTATTATCTTGGCAGCTGTGGTTGTGACTCAGCAGCAAGACACTGAACCTTAAATTGATCCCGATGGTAGCTCTGCTGCTGCCATCAATGTACATTATTAACAGAGACTTGCTGACTCTGCTGCTATTACTGTAATCACACCACTTTGGCTTTACATTTTTGTCTCAATATGCTCTTGTATTGTTCCTATTTTTTCTATTCTCATTTTAGTTTTCTATTCCTCTTGTTATTTATTGATTTTACTTTATTTTTCTGTACTCATTTCTGTTCTTGTGCTGCTGCAACAACTTCATTTCCCCACTCGGTATCAATTAGAGTTCATCTTATCTCATTTTAACACAAAGGAACGCTTCTTACAGTACACTACTCTGCAGGGGCGGAGCGAGAGGGGGGCATCTGGGGCTCCAGGTTTCAGAATGATGAAGACAGTTGGAGAACAAGTAGATACAAAACAGGATGTCGGCTCTACAGGACGTTTTTCACGGCAACTATCATGTTTTTCCCAAATGATGTAAAGATTTTGAGGCATTCTATTATCAAATGGCTTGAAAAATAGTTCACATAGCTGCCGTAAATGGAGCATGCCCCCAGACCCCCCCTAGGTATGGGCTGGGCCCCTGAATGTTTAAAACGTCTGGCTCCACCCCTGCTACTCTGTACTGTTTGTCAATGTATTGTCTCAAGCAGTGTAGTCTCACATAGCCAGACCTTCCTCCACAGCGCTGCAGTGGGGGGTCTGGATAGTCCACAAAGCATTCCGTGATGGGATAAAAACATGCTCTGGTTTATTGGCATTTCTTTAAACCAATCACAATCATCTTGGGCGGTGCTAAGCGATGGACGGAGCCACAGTGCCTCTGCAAAATAGCCTCGGGAAGGTTGTTTTTGTGGAACGTGTACGTTCAAAAGTTTATTTAGTTGTGCAACAGAAAACTCAGATTGGACAGATAGTCTAGCTAGCTGTCTGGATTTACCCTGAAGAGATCTGAGGAGCAGTTAACCATAGTCCTCAGAAATCCACCAGAGTTTAAAATGCCAACACAAAGAAAGCGTAAGGTGACAGAGATCCGTCCGAATGAGGGACATCCGGAATTTCCGGCAAAAACAGAAAATGGCCCCTCCATGGTTTTCATACAAGACAGGTCCCTGACTGAAATCCCAGTCATCTGTTCAAGATCTATTTAAGGATGACATTTTTTAGTCAGCACAGAAAACGCAGAGCCAAATTTTGATCCTCCTTTTTTTCCCAGTTTGTCCCAGATAAAACATCACAACTGTAAGAAAGTTCTCCTTTGTAGATCTAAAAACCTGTTTTCAATAGCCTTACTAAGGCAGTGTGAAGTAAAAACATTAAATATTTATAAATACAAACTTTAAGAGCCACAAAAGGGATTTTAGTTCAGACTCCAGCTGCCCGCTGTCACACTCCTGAAACCTGACACAATCCCCTGGGCTTTGTCTGCACAAATGCCTAAATATATGAAGTGTGCGATACAAAAGTCAATGCGGAGACAATTCTCATTCTGATAATGGATCTAATCATAACACTAGACTGAGCACTTTGATGTCCATCCTCAGTGTACATTTTGATATTAACTTCCAGCCAGAGGTGTGAACTTTTATATCCTTCCACCCTCAGAAGCCTGAGCTTTGATTTGGCCCTCCCAGCAGGTAGGAGGCCGACTGAGGCGGCTTCAGAACATCAGTCACACCCTCCAGCCTTCATGGAGAACAGAATGGAAGTATTGATCATTATGGAAACCTTCATGTGCGGGGATTTGTCTGCAAAGCACATGCGCTTTATACATTTCTTTGTGTTTTGCATCAAATTGATTGGAGGAATTGAAAGAAAGAACTGGTTTTGTGCTTTTTCTAAAATCAGCCCTGGGAGGTTTTCGCCCCGCTGAGAGAAACAGGTAAAACACATATTGATTTTTATTCTCTTTTTTTAAACTGGCAACTCGCTCGATAGATGTGAAAGGACACTGAAGTCTGCCGGGGGGGGTTGTGCTTTCTATGCGTGTCCCACAATGTACTGAACTACTGTATAGTGACTTTTATATCCAACCTGTGGTAAATAATGACAGTTTAAGTGTACTATGGCACAGTCTCAATACCAGAATGCAGCTGTTTGGATGAAGTCTTTTGTCATGGTAGAATCGTATTGAGTAAAAATTATGAGAGCCAACATTTTGATGCTCATGTTAAAGTCTAATTCTGGTTTATTTTTATTATTTTTCGCCATCATTCCTATAAGGAACATTGTACTCACCAAGTTGGTTGTCTGATGGGGCAACAAACACGAGCAGTCGAAAGATCAGACAGCTTTTAAAGAAACCAACAGGTTGGACGAGCTAATCTGGAAATTAAAATGAACGTGAACTGTGACATTATTTCTCAAACTGTCCGTTATAAACATCCATCAGAATTTATGGGACAGACGTCCTGGTTCAGTTTGAATCTACTGTACAACAACTGGCTAAGACGTTGGCTTCTTTACAACCAATTCATCCACTGGCACAAAATTGTAGTGCAGCAGACCTTCACTGTTTCCAATCTATGTTGTAAATGTAGCAATACTTCACTGGATAACAACTTTGACCTGCTGGTGGCACTAGAGGAAAAGTCAGGGGGCCTCCAAAGTCAGTAGGCTTCATCCTGTGACGACATTTTATCTCTGTGCCAAATTTCATACCAATCATGTGACAGATGCTGACAACGGACACAATCATTTTCCCATTCTCCTTCATTTTGTCTTCCACATAAGTTTGCCTCACCCTAGCAAAGATCCTCTATACTAAAGATACAAAGACATTTCAAGCAACGTCAATGGTATGAAACGGTACACACTTCCTGTCTCCTAAAGGGGCATGGCCTCCTTTGAACATGTAGTGAACATTGTGTGGATGGATGAAAAGTTATATTTGAATAATTTATTAATATGTTCTTTTGCTAACATTAGATATTTACACAGCTAAAAGACATTTTTAGCATCACGGAAATTAGTTTTGTAAGGGCGTTCACGAACGTTAGCCAACGTTAGCTTCTCTGTGTTGCCAGATCTCGCGAGAGTTTGTTCCTGAGACAGAAACAGGTCTCAAACAAAGTTGATTTTCTCCTGATGTGTCCGTCATTTTAGTGTCAGAATGTTCTGAAGATATGTGGCTTGTGAAAAATGGGTCCAATATATACTTTGGTGACTATGGGGCGAAAGTATCGCTCATAATCTGTGTTCATGTTCACTTCTCCTGTTGGAATCAATACACTCAGGACCTGCCGCTAGTCTCCTAAAGAGACATGGCCGTGGTGGAGCCCACGTGACACAAACACAGGAAACACACAGTTCGGGTGTCTCGGTTCTAAACAGTCTCTGACCCTAGTATCAGTAAAAACTTGCCAAAATGAACCACATGCACAATATTTGCATCAATGTTATATAATCATACAGAGAGAAATCTACTGCAGAACTTTTTTTTTAACCCACAGTAGCAATAACCTCTCTCTCTTGTTACTGTTGCTATCACACTTTCAGTTCAACTGTAGAATATAAATCAAGGTCAGATGAGGAACTACTGAAATGCATTCTGGAAAAAGAATATAATCACACACCCATGCAGAGGTGGGTGGCTGAGGGGAGGAACAGAGGTTGTGTGCAGTTGTTTTTTGTTCTATACTCCTGAACATTGGATCTGAAATTAAACAATGACTATGTTGTTAAAGTGCTGACTTTTCAGCTTTAAATGTAGTCCAAATTTAATGAACCGTGACACGGTAGCCCTTTTTCATACCTTTTAAACACCTGCAATAAATGACACAAGTGGAAACAAGTTGTGAAGCTTGTTGGCAAACATTTGCTTATTTGCACATACGGCAGATACAGAGAAATACTATCATTCATTTGGAGTCACGTTTGTGTCCACCTGATGAATGTAAGTCCATGTAATGCCAACATGGACGCGTACACACGTGTAATCAACATTTCAACCTCACAGCACAATGAAAAAAATCACTAGGGCTGGGTACTGAATTCGTCCATAGTTAGTGTCAAAAAATGCCTTGTCATTCAATACCAAATTTCAATGCCTAAGGAGCAAATGTCATCAGCGTCAGAGAGCCAATAAGCACGCAGCATGCTTCTACTAAGATCTAAAAATGTTTGTGATTGGCTGTCTAACACATTGTAGAGACAGGCAGGGAAAACTACGTTACGCACAGAGACAAAGATTTTCACTCACGTTGTAGGAGCTGAAAAATAAATAAAAATATTTTTGCCATAATGTAATTTCTTTTTGTTAGAATGGATTTTATAAAATAAGTAATCGTTCAGGAACCGGTATCAAAGTCACGGTATTGGCAGTCTATATACACAGAATTCCACTTCCGTGATTGCTTGGGTGCTGCAGGAAATTCCGCCGGATGCATGTCTTCTCGCTGATGTCAGTTTCCTTCCGCTTTCTTTGTGTTGGAATTTTAATGACTATGGTTAACTGCTCCTCAGATCTCTGCAGGGTAAATCCAGACAGCTAGCTAGACTATCTGTCCAATTTGAGTTTTCTGTCGCATGACTAAAACAAATTTTGAAAGTACACATGTTGCATCAAAACAAGTTCCTTCCCGAGGCTATTTTGCAGCGGCTCCGTGCAGAGCTTAGCGCCGCCCATGACGATTGGGATTGGTTTAAGGAAATGTCCATAAACCAGAGCACGGTTTTTCTCCCATCCTGGAATGCTGTGTGGACTAGCCAGACCCTCCTCCGCAGCGCCTTGAAGGATGGTCTGGCAAAGCAAGACTACAGTATTGGTACCGGTACTGGTTAACACTTTTTTTTTTTAAACAATACCCACCCCTAACATCACTGTCCTAACACTTTCTAACAACACTGTAGATTCCAGGAGGGAAAAATGTGGATACTTTATCCTAAAATAACTCCCTGAAATCTTGATTTGAAGCTATTGGACAGTGAAAGAGGACAGATTTAGATTCAATGTGCGTTAACGTCCTTGTTGATGATATTACAAATAAGGAGGGATAGAAAACCATTGTCATGAATAAGCACAAAGTCAGTTCCCATGGCCTGCAGAACCTCGTGTTGTTGCTTATTCATATGGTTTGAAGAGCTGCTTAAGACAAAGTGTCAAAGACGGTGATTATTTTCTCATCAGGATCAAGCTTCTCTCAGCAGCCCAGGATTTGGACCTGCTCTCACTGATTGTTGTGTCTATGAGGCTTTCAAGGCTGCCTGCTGCAATTCTACCAAAAATCATTTTCAAAAGGCGCTTTTACTTTAAATGGCAGAGGGAGAGGAGGAAGCAGCGGCCCCCATTACTGCCCCCTTTTGTTGTTGGGAGATGGGGGAGGTTGGCCTTGAGCTGGAGCTTCACAATGGATGTTTGTCTGAACTCATAAAGCAAAAGATATTTCATCCTTTGTGTGGGTAAACAACTGCATCAATGTGAATGTATGCCTCCAGTACTTTGAGCCCATGGACACAAACAGGAACGGTGTATGATGGATCTTATGTAGACATGACAGCTCACCAAATTGGATTTTAAACTAAACCTTCTGTGAACTCAAAAATATTTCACATTCTAGTCATGAATTTACTGCGGATGAAAATTGCATACAACTTTAAATGCCTTTTTTTTTTTTACAAAGCAAAATGTATCTAGGATGAGAGGATTGACATAAATCTGCGACAAGTACGGAGCTTGAGGTGTGACATGTTTAGCCTAGCTTAGCATAAAGATAGGAAACAAATGGAACCAGCTAGCCTGGCTCTGTTCAAAGTAAACAAAATACACCTCCCAACAACTCTAAACCTCACTTATTTACACAATGCACTGTGTCTCATTTAAGCTAAACAGAAATGTCAAAGCGACAATTTCTGGTTTCAGGCAGAGCTTTATGTTCAAAAGGTTCAGAAATCCACCTACCAACATGTCTAAAGCTCTAATTTTTAATAAATAAGTTGTTTTGTTTTATACTGCCTAACAGAAATGTCCAAACTATAATTTGTGGATTTCCTGGTAACCTCACGGTGATGACAAGACTGTGTAGCTGTGTCTGAAATCCCTCCCTGTTAACTATATAGTGAACTATATTGTTTTTTAGGGATAGACCCAGGGCCGATAATCGGTCTATCCCTAAAAAATGGCCGATAATCGGTCCGTTTTTTGGCAGTTTGCATATTATCTGTATCGCCGTTTCATTTGCCTGATAACCGATAAAGTTAATGAATTAAAAAGTGTTCTACTTTGTCTCGGCTACAGCTCTGTGTCTGATTCTCTGCTTCGGTTTCACTCACCACTGAGTCTGACTCAATGTCCCGCCCACAACACTCTCTGACTCTCTGTTAGGGCCCTGACACACCAACCAGACGGGCCGACCGTCGGCAGAAAAGCCAGTCGGACTGATCAGTCGGGTCCCCGAGGTCCAAAAAATGCCTCAGAACACACTGAGGCGACGCCGACTTGAGAGTACGCTCTGCGCGAAACGTAATACGTCTCCATAGCAGCAGGCGGCGCTGCTCTGTATTGTTTCCATTAACAGTCTGATTATTTCCCAGAAAATGAAAACCGGCGGCTGATTGGACGAACGCGTCACGTGGTTCTTTTTTCTCCGTAAATTCAAAGACAGACTGTCATGGCAGCTTGTTCAGAATACGATCTCATGTTGTACCAAAATAGTTCACCGAAACGTGTTTCTGAAAACATTTTAAGCGAGAAATAGGCCGTGCAGTTGCTGAATCTGTCTTCATTTCAGATTGACAAAGGTCAGTTTAAAAGATTTTCGTCAGATTTTGAGCGGCTCATCCGCTCCCCATTTCCGGGTGAGTCCCGACTGCCCTGTCCCCGACTGAACATATCGGGTCGGCCCAAATGAAGGCCGACGGCTCCTCGGACGGCCGACGGCACGGGACACACCGAACAGACTCGAGTCACGGACCGCGCCAGACGGCCCGACGCCCGATTATCGGGCTGGTGTGTCTTCTCTCTTACTGGGTATTATGTTTCTAATTTATAAAAAAATTGCTTAAAGCATTTAAACAAAGTTTTGTGTTGGAGTTTGTAACATTCCAAAATCTTAATTAGTGAATGGTGAATAGTGTGTCCATGACATGTAGACCTACTTTACTTTCTGCTAACAATCCCACAATGCAAAGCGCCACATTTATAGATGCATAAAGTGACGATGAACCATGAGTGCCCGACATCTCAATTTACTGCTACAAATCAAACTTCTGAGTCCCTATAATAGGGAGCAGTGAATGACTGAACAACAGAGTGATTTCAGACACAGCTTGGAAAGTCACTGTTGGTATCTGTTTTCCCTCCAATATTTATGCTAGGCTAGGCTAATTGTTTCCTGCTGCAAATACATGAGATTTATATCAACCTTGGCAAATAAGCATATATCCCTAAATGTTTTCTTTAAGAGAAACAAAGCGGATATATGGTATGCAAATATAGGCACATAAAAAGACTAGTGTGTGTGAATGTGTGTGCATTAATGTATACAGTATGTGCAATGAGTGTTTGTCTGGCTTTTGTGCAGCCGTGCTTGACTATACAACAGAACAATTGTTCTCTGTGTGGCTTTGATCTAATGAGAGAGAGAGAGAGATAGATAGATGAATGGAGGTGGGGAGGTACGAGAGGTTGTTCAGGGAGGCAGAGAGATGGATTTACATTTAGATCAAACTGATAGTGAACCAGCTACTACAAGAACAAAATGTAGTTCCGCTTGAGCAAAGAGCTTACGATAGAAAATTGAACCATGTGGTTTTGAAGAGTGATACAAGTACTATTTTTAGAGTTAATTACAGTTATTGGCTTCTCGTTCACACTAAATTAGAGCACCAGCTTGTTGATAAAATATGAATATGAAAATATCTGTATGTACAGCTATGCAGCTAGCCTTTAGACCGCAGTTGGCCTTTGAGGTTTTTCAATCATAGTCATTCCAAATATGACAGGAAGAGAAAATGAATTAGTGCATTAATAAGGACACTGGATTCACAAAGGTATAGCCATCAAGTTACAGATATTGTCCGTCATACCAGCAAGACACAAAGTAATTAATTTAGTACTTGTACTAGTGAGTACAAGTAGAAACCTAAAATACGGTTAGCCCAACAGTAACAGTTACTTAGAATTATGGCTCAATCTGAACCATACAATTAATGTGTCATAAAGCCAAATCAATGAGCTTTAAAAAGAGGCTTAAAAGCTCCATAGAGCTGCAAAGTTGGCACAAAATCTCTATGGGTTTGAACCTATGACCACCTAGTCTCGCACTGCCAGACCTTCCTCCACAGCGCAGCGGAGGTGGAAGGTCTAGCTAGTCCACACATCATTCCGTGATGGGAGAAAAACATGCTCTGGTTCATTGCCATTTCTTTAAACCAATCGCAATCGTCAGGGACGGAGCTAAGCGCTGCACGGAGCCACGTTACACAAATAGCCTCGGGAAGGAACTTGTTTTGGTGGAACGTGTGTACGTTCAAAAGTAGTTTTAGTCGTGTAACAGAAAACTTGGATTGGACAGTCAAGCTAGCTGTCTGGATTTACCCTGCAGAGATATGAGGAGCAGTTAACCATAGTCCTCATAAATCCACCAGAGTTTAAAATTCCAACACAAAGAAAGCGGAAGGCAACAGACATCCAGCCAAAAAGAGGTGCATCCGGCAGAATTTCTGGCGGCACTGGAGCTATCCCGGAAGTTGAACATCGTGGATATAGACTAACGACCACCTAACATGAAGTCAACTCCAATCACAGTGGAATCGTTCTTTAACTCCAATCTTAGTACCTGTGAGACAAATTCAGGAGCTCCTGGTTGAGGGTTAAATGGCCTCCTGTGCACCGCAGCAGGAGGACATATGAAAACACTATTAACAGGTTCTCAGAGCAGACTTAAAGGTAATATAAACTAGTAATCCTCATGCAGCCGGTGAGTCGGTTGTTTTGATTCAGTCGGAGGGCTTATGTGTTCGTTATCACCTTGAGCAGATGGCCGAGCAGTAAGTAGAAATCCACAAAAGCATCATCACACATGCACGTTAAGCATAAGCACATCCAACACAAGACTAAATACACATACACATGTACACACACACACAAACATATTTCCATACATGTATGTGCACATAAATACAAATAAACTACACATACACAACCACACACATTATGCTTCACAGTATTGTATAGGCCACACACATACACAATTCATAAACTCACATTTGCACAAAGATTTTACTCAGCACATGCAGTCACACATTTCTTCAGATTCAGATACCAACAGCAACCTACGCAGCTACACACATTCCCACCCACACACCAAAACGTATATAGGCCACACATAGTTACTGTACATCCACTCCCACATAAATAGCAGCAATGCAGCCAAACAACTTCCCACACCTTCATGCTCTATTCTAAATACACTCTCACGAGAAATGTTTGCCGTATTGGTTCAGCCCTCTCTCTCATCATGCACTCCCCCTCTTTCCTCACCTTCCATTTCCTCTTCCTCCTCCTGTCCTGCGTTTCCTCCCCGTCTCAATCATCGGTTATTGATCTGTCTCCAGGGAGGAGAAATTAGCCTTTCTCCTTCCTTTATTTATAGACATACAGTAGGGCAGATCTCAGGAAGAGTCACAACCTGAGATGGAGTCGAAGCACAGTAGACACAATAGACAATAGACAAGAAGCAGACAAACTCAGACTAAAAAGACATACAGTATTAAGAGGAGAAAAAAGACATCACATAAAACAAATACAAATAAGAAGCAAAAATGCTGTAAAAACTATCCAATTTATCAATAAATATTCACCTTGTTCCATAACAGCTGCTTGACCTGTCTTTTAAAAATCCCTCGTGATGATAGGAGTTTTGTAGCAGTAGGCAAACTATTCCATACCTTGATACCAGTGTAAAAGAAAGAATTTTTAATTAATTATTAGCTCTAGGAACTATGCAGGAGCAGATGCTGACCCTAGTATTATGACTATGCTGCGTGTGGACCATGGTTACATTAGAACATAAATATTTGGGGGCATAACCACTAACAATGTTAAACATATGATTCAGCTTAAGTTGTTCTACTCTTCGGCATGTTATATTCTGTGGATCAGAGAGGGTCCCCTCAACATCACAGACTTGTGTCCTATCTGTTAGGTAAGAAGTGAACCATATGAGTGCTGAGTTACTAAACCCCATGCACTGTAATTTAGAAATCAAAATATTGTGGTTCACAGTATCGAATGCTTTTTGCAGGTCAAGTAGTAGCATACCAACATAATTCTCTTGATCAAAATTCTGACGCACATAGTTGAAGAGGTGAATGAGACAGGTGTCGGTAGAATATGCAGCTCTAAAACCAGACTGGAGCTCATATAATAGATCATGCCTGATGAGATACTCCTCCACCTGTTCATATACAAGATGCTCAAAAATCTTTGATATAGTTGACAGAATTGATACTGGCCTATAATTCCCAACATCAGCTCTGCTATTTTTCTTAAAAAGAGGGACCACCCTGGCATTCTTCATATCGTTTGGGAAAGCACCCTGACTCATGGACAGATTTATAACATGGGTAAGAATATCATATATAACCCCAGCACTATCCCTAAGAAACCTGGAGGGGATAAGGTCCAAGCCAGTGGCCTTATTCACTGACAGGGTGGAAAGGCTCGCTCTTACTTTATCCTCTGAGACAGGACTAATTGCAAATGCATCTGCAGATACATTTTTGCTTCTATAAAAGGAGATAACAAACGTTTTGCCATATTTATCTGAAGCACCAGGCAATTTACTGACCAGACTGGCAGCAACAGTTGTAAAGTAATGGTTAAAATGGCAGGCAATCAGCCGCTTATAGACACACATCTCATCTTCAATAATAAGCCCTGCTTTTAATCAGTATAAAATTCGGACTTAGCTTGCTGTACCTTGTAACTAACTTGATTTCTAAGATAAGCATAAGAGTTATAGTCAGCTGTGAGTTTAGACTTTTTTTAAACTTTATGAAACATCTATTACATTGTCTAATCAGATCAACGATTTCAGATGTCATTCAACATGTACTTCTATGCTTAATTCTTGTTTCCCTTATTGGAGCGACTTCATCAAGAGCAGCTATGAAACGCTGCTTGAACAAATCCCAAGCCTTATCAACATCATTACATTCGAGCACATCAGACCAGTCTCTCTCAGATAGCCTTTGATTGAATACCTCAGCAGAGTACAGTTTGGTAAATCTGTATTTGATGGAACAATGCTCATCTATTGGCTGAGATTTCATTTTCTTGCATGTGCAAAAAAACTGCATTATGTTTTTAATATTATGTTTATAACTGCACTAAAAGCCACATCCAACACACCTGATTGACTTATCATTCCACAGTCCGATACCAAAATTAAGTCAAGTCAGTGATTTGATAAAAGAGTAGAATAAAAGAGGGAGCCTGTAAAGTAATGAACCTGCCAATGTTCGGCTGTGCAACCAGTTCAATTCAATTCAATTCAATTTTATTTATAGTATCAAATCATAACAAGAGTTATCTCGAGACACTTTACAGATAGAGTAGGTCTAGACCAAACTCTGTACTTTACGAAGCCCCAACTATTACAGTGGTTGCCTCAAGAGCAAGCATTAGCAGTAGCTATTGCGACAGTGGCAAGGAAAACAGTGTTAGGAAGAAACCTCGGACAGACCCAGACTCTTGGTAGGCGGTGTCTGACGGCACCAGTTGGGGGAGTGGTGAATGGTGGCAATAATAGTCATAATAAAGATAGTGAAACAGTGATCACAATGGTAGTCATAGTAGTTCATGTCATAGTAGGGTACAGCAGGGCGTTACGGGGTGTAGTGTGGCACAGCAGCCTGGGTGGACGCGGTTGGACGCGGCAGGACGCAGTCGGACACTGCGGGGAAACGCAGAGCGTAGCAGGGTGTAGTAGGTCCATAGCGTCAGCTGCACCCAGGACCCCGGTGTAGGTGCCACCCAATTCCAAGGCGATGTTCTGGGTGAAGAAGAAGCAAAGGGACTCCGGGGAGAAAACTCCCCAGAGCTAGGTTAGTAACAGGCATTTCTGGGACTAAGATGCACACAAAAGGAGACAAGTGAAAAGAGAGAAGAGGGAGCAGCTCATTGTGTCCTTGGAAGGAGCTTCCCACAGCAGTCTAGAGTTATAATAGCATAACTAAGAGAGGCAGGCTGACACATGAACACGACCAGACTGATGTGCAAATGTCGTTTCCACGTTTTTGCATTTTGACTTAAATTTAAAAGTTAAATGTAGCTTCAGCGGTTGAGGAACGACGGTCCTTGAGTCTGCGAGGCTCTAACAATCCATCGTATAATTTAAAAAATGCATGAAGGTCAACCTGAAAATAAGGCTGGTTTTGAAATCTTTGATCGGCTGACCTTCTGGAGACAAAAGGGTGTTCAGCTGACAGGTTGTGCCAGCTTGAAAACACACACATAACCAATGGGTGTGTTCAGACATGGCCCCTCCGTCTCTCCCTTGCAACCTCTGTCTTTTTCTTAGAAGGGCACATCAATCTGTTAAGCCTGAGCAGACTGATTGAGAATGTCAAACACTGTTATAATCACAGTCACGGAGATTTAGTAGATACTAGGGATCAGATGACAGCGTTTGATGGCTTAAATAATTACCCAGCTGCGGAGGGAAACACGACTGTCTGTTGCATGATGAAAAGAGTAGACCTGACTTATGGCTTATGCTACCCTTCCATCATGATGTCTTTCCAACACCTTACAAACAAGGAGCTCTGCTTTCAAAGTAATACAGATTGACAAATCCTTTTTCATTGCTAAAGTCCATCACTCCTAACCCTATCGCCAGACAAGAAGGTCAATATTGGATTCTGCAAAACACTGGATTGCATTTAATGGCAAAACATTTTTATGGGGTTATAGTTATGGGGCGGCCTCTAGCTCACCCAGTAAGAGCATTCACCCCATGTTGGCTTGTCCCCCATCTCTCTCCTCCTTTCATGTCTATCCACTGTCACTACACAATAAAGGGAAAAGCCCCCCCAAAAAAATTAACTAAGTTCTGATTAATGGACAATTTGTGAAGTTTTCAACCTTGTGCATTTGGGCCGAACATTGTACTCGCCACAGCCAGTGTCAGGGAAACAAGGACTCACGCAAACTA
The DNA here is from genome assembly GCF_008315115.2 of Sander lucioperca. Classification (NCBI taxonomy): domain Eukaryota; kingdom Metazoa; phylum Chordata; class Actinopteri; order Perciformes; family Percidae; genus Sander; species Sander lucioperca. The sequence continues at coordinate 36,023,503 of NC_050175.1, forward strand.
ACATTATTCAACCCATTTCGAATGTTGTCAGCAGGGTGCGATTTGTCAGGGGGGACGCATGGGATTTCCCGCCTTCTGGTCTACATATCTCTGCTGAATTATTTTCATCCCTGGTGGGGACCAATGTATCCCCCCCTCAAAGTGATCAATGCTACTTCACCAATAGACCATATTGTCAATAGAAGTATTTTAAACTAAGTAAAGCACTGTAAAGTGAACAGTCTATAGTGCGATAGAACGATCAAATCTGAACAGCAGCTGCTAGATGGGATTAGCTCCGTGACGCCGGCTACAGAGCTCCGTCGTATCAGCGGCAGTTAGTAGATGTGTTTAGCCACCAATAAGTGACTGCCGAAGTGAACAGTCAATGGCTGGCTGAGTAGTACTATCCATGGTATTAGAAGGGGTATTTGATTCTTGAATATTTTGTTTTGTTGGGCATGACCAAAAACATCCCCCCCTCTGTTTTTTTTTTAACAAATCGCACCCTGGTTATTAGCGTTTTAAACGGCCGTTATCAGTTGTCATCACTACCATTATAATGTTTCAGACGGGGCAAACTGTGAAACCTTTTAAACATGTGGTTGACATTGTGGATTGAAACAAAATTACTTGGTTAGGTTTAGGAAAAGATCATGGTTTGGGTAAAATAAGCATGTTTGTAGCGTAACTTAAGCTACGTATGTAAGCTAAGTACGTTAAGTACTTGGCGTAGTAAATCAACGTGTCGACTTTTGGTTTTACGGGTAAAAGTCCTGTGTTTGTATGACACATCCTTCACCTTCCCGTGAAGGTAAAGGTACTTTATTGTCACATACATTCACGTAGCGAAATTCATTCTCTGCATTTAACCCATCCCTCAAGGGAGCAGTGGCATTTACATTTACGGCACCCGGCAACCAACTCCAGATCTGAGCCAGTGCCTTGATCAACGGCACTGACTAGAGCACCTAGTACATGTTTTTTGATGGTGGGGGAAACCGGAGCAGCCGGAGGAAACCCACGCAAACACGGGGAGAACATACAAACTCCACACAGAAAGGCCCGGAATTAACTGGATTCGAACCCAGAACCTTCTTGCTGTGAGGCCACAGTGCTAACCATTGGGGGGATGTGTTTATTTGTGCATTAGAACATAACAGCCGTGAAACCAATCAGAAAATAACATTTTATTCCTCTGATTCACGGCTTTGTTCGGTGCTCCCTCTACTCATTCACTCTCTAGCTCACTTGACAATGTTCACGATTTAACTTCACCAAGACTTAAATCTTACGATAATATCAAACACGTTTCATTTTGTTGGAACCTCAAGACGAGAAAACGACTCTGACTGAGTTTTATGACCATCTTAAAACGATTGAGAAGACAGGAGCACACCACAACTCTAGCAAGACTCATGATTTAATTCCGATATTGGACATTTTGTGCGACAGTGGAATCGCTTGAAAAGTCGTTTGGTGTAAGGTCGGCATTAGGATTACTGGGCTGCCTTGTGTTTTGCCCATCAGGACTTGCACCAGACCTCCACCCTTTACATCATGTGTGGTGAACACACACATAGGCCTGTTACAATTATTACATAATTGTCTAATTGTCAATTTTTTTACATAAATCGCAGATGCTTATTAGCTAAGGTCTTAAGAGGTATGACTGTTGATGGTAATTGTTGATTTTGTTTACACATGCAAAACTATAATAATATAACACTTGACCCTATACACGTTCCTAACACTAAGAATAAAGAGATGTTTACTTCATAAGCTGTGTACCTGTGCTACTACATTATTTGGGTCACATAACAGTGATATAACCAAAAGATGTATCCTAGAATTCAAAAACCTTTACTTTAATAAAAAAAGTAATAAATAAGTATTTTTATATTTGACAGAAAGAGACAATTATATTGTTAATTGCAATTATTTCTGAGACAATTAATTGTACAGACACACACACGCACAGAAGCAGCCCTACGCTGCTCATTCAGGCATCACTCAACAGAGCTGTAGGGAGTCACCCTTCAATGCAGACAGTGACTGCTCACCTGAGACCATGTTTGCCTCAAAAGACCCCCCTAAGATCAGAGTCCTCCTGATAACACTGCAGCTGGGGTCACTGAGGCGTACAACCCTCTCATCTTCCTAAATAACACTTTTATTCAGTGCTTCAGTATTAAATTAAACTGTCAGGAAACAAAATGAAAAGGAAAACAGTATCTGAAAACACATGCTGGAACGATAGTGTAGCACTCCAGCACATCAAAGTAAACCGACTATATGTCACCATCCTGAGGCTGCAGCGAGGACACACACTCCCTTTGTCTAAATGTTTAAACAGTAAGAGGAAACCCAAGAGCAGATCCTGGATTCTCTGGGGGGGGGGGAGGAGATCTCTAAGTCTGCTCAAGCCTCAAGGAATCACCCAGGAGGAGATGGAGGAAGCTGCTGGACAAAAGGAGTCTGGGCTGGGGGGGGTCCATCCTCTGGGGATTGTAGCTCAGACACAGATAAGCAGTGAGAGACTGGATGGATTTGAGATTATTGTTATCAGCAAAACATTGCAATTAATAATATAATTGACGGCATTAGTCCAACTAATCCGTTTCCTCTTTTATATCCATAAAAAAAATGAATAAATCTAGAGCTGCAAAAATTAATCAGTGTTTCCCATACATACTTGGGCGCACCGCCCAGGTAGATTGAGACCCGCCCAGGTAGATAAAATACGGATTAAATTTGTTTGATTTCGATTAATAGGTTTGAGTAATTTTTTTTTTAAAGGACGTCGTCTTGGGCCTTGGGAAAAACTTCTGACATTTTATAGACCAAACAACTGATCTAGAAAATAATCAACAGATTTATTGACAATGAAAATAATCGTTAGTTGGAGCCCTAAATGAATTCTTTAATCTCTATGTTGGCGTTTGGCCGTCATGATAAAGTGCTGGTGGTCATTTGCTGGAAGGTTACTGGTGAGTGGGGTGTAGCACCATTGTGAGGGAAGCAATGAATATATATCTTCTTCTCTTGAAACAAAAATCAAAACAACAATCATCAACAGCATCCATCAAGGTAATTAACTTGTGCAGGTTACAGTGAAGCTGCTCAGTGAAGTGTGACGTGTGGTTGCACTGAGAGGCACACATTAATGTAACAGTGTTCACTAAATACTTGATTAACGATTAATTGATGTGGTTAGGGTTGAAACAAGTATGTTTATCCATTATCACATATCACAGTATTCTACAGTCAATGTTGACTTTTAGTTTCACAAGGGACAAGAACAGCGGTCTCCTGGGTGAGAGTGCTGTTTGTTTGAACCATCTATCCTCCCCGTCCTCCTTTCTCTTTTGTCACTCTTTATACCAAGTCACAATATAAGTCAGTAGAGACTAAATGGCATGAAGTGACACGTGAAAAGCAAAAAAATGCGTAGTGATAACACACAAAATGACTAAATAAATTGGCGCCATCTGGTGATACCAGGCTGGCTTAAACCAAGTTAACTTATGCAAGGCATTCCGAAATCTAATAAAATAAATATTGGCTATTCCAACACAATGTGACCAATCTAAAATAAAATAATACTCATTTAAAATGGTGCATTTAACTATGGAACTAGTGACAGACTAACGAAAAAACTATATTTTTTCAACTTCTGCTCCACTCTTTTCTGTTCAGCGCAATTGTATTGCTCCTCTCTGTGCTTAACTCCCATGGGTGCTCATTATGGAAGAGGTTTGTTTGTTTGATCTGTTCTTTCATTGCCGTTTGAACCTGAAGCATCAAACTCTCTAAGGAGCACAGTCTGTCAGCATGACTAGTTGAAACGGATGCCATTACACAGACAAACAAAAACCATTTCTTAGTGCAAGCTGCCATTATATGAACATGCTGAACTGCTGCTGAGTGTAGGAAGGAAAATAATAATATCTGCATCGAACTGGTGCTGCAGCATCTTTGCTCCTGCTGCAGCGGGACAATCAGACAAAAAACAATCAGTTGTGCCTCAGTGCCTTAAGTACAATTAACTGCTATAATTAGTTTCCATTTAAAGAGGTTGATTTTGTATAAATATACAAGGAGAACATTTAGTTCCAACAGTAAATAACTTTAAGGCAGTAAATAACTTTAAGGCTTTGGTAGTGATGCGCTGCTGCGACTGTAAAAACAGATGTAACAGACAATAAAGACAAAAATATGCAACCCATAAAGCAGAAAGTCTAATATCATTGCATTGGGGGAAATGTTTTATCATTCAGTGATGACACTCTGAATCTAGTCTCGCATTGCCAGATCTATCTCCACAGCGTTGTGGAGTAAGGTCTGGCTCCTCCACAGATACAATCCAGCAAAGGAGAAAAAAAATGCTCTGTGTTGTTTGCATTTCTTTAAAGCAATCACAATCGTCTTGGGCGGTGCTAAGTTTCGGTCGCAGTGACGGTGGCTCTGCAAATAGTCTCAGGAAGGAACATGTTTTGGTGGAACATTTGCATCCCGCAAAAGAAAACGCCACGTACAATATTAAATGACGTAAACTGTTCACACAATACAGTAACGTGAGCTCTTACCAGTGTATCGCTGTGTGTACTTCGTCCACAACAATCCCACCAATCGCTCCCAAAACGTCCCAGTTAGAGAGGAAAATGCCGTAAACGTATTCTTTGTAAATCTTTACAATCATTCCCAGAAAAAAAACAAGCAGGCCTGCCTTGTTACAAGATCAACATATTCTCCCAAACTTGACATTTTAAGCGTGTAGCTTGCTAGCTCAAAGTTTGTTGTTTTCCCAATGAGAATGGAGTAAGACAACAGCAACACACAGACGGGGGAGGCCATTATCCTGGAAATGAACAGTCGTGAAGCTTTGTTGGTTTTTCTCTCAGATGAGTGGTGATGTGTGATGTTTACGACTGTAGTGTATAGAACCTCAATACTTTTTTCGTACCGGCTAAAATGTGCACCTCGCAATAACTGTCAAGTACCAAAAGCTGATTTTGAATGTGTGGTTGGATATGTAATGTTTATTTATTCTTTGACCAGATTGTTCCTGATTTAAGTCACATTTTTAGCCAATATTTCACATTGTTGCATGTCGCTTCCCCACGTCAAACTGTTCAATAAATATATATGCATAAAATGATACCCACCAAAGCAAGGTTTAGTCTCCAGTTGTGAAATTTTGTTACATATTTATTCTCCTTATTATCTACCTAAGATCTTCTTCTTTGTCAGTCTATTGGTTCATGGTTATAAAAAGAAAATGAGAAGCTTGAAATTGTGTAGGATTTAGTGGCATCTAGCAGTGAGTTTGAAGATTATAACCAACTGAATACCCCTCAACTCGTCCTTTCCAAGCATGTAGTAGAACCTACAGTGGCCTTCAGGTAATGCAAAAAATGTGATAGGCCCTCTCTAGAGCTCGCGTTTGGTTCGTCTGTTCTGGGCTACTGTAGAAACATGGCGGGCTCCATCAAAGAAGAGCTAGGGTACGTCTCAGGTCTTTGAATTGTATCCATGTTTCCTTTACTTGCTTCCCTTCCTCGCGTCACAGTCCGTCCCACCGATGAAGCATGGGAGAGATGCGAGGAAATCATGCAAGGAGAGAGGAAACGAAGAGATGTGTTTAAGAGGGATGAAACGTCCTGTGAATTTGTCAGCTGTATGGGCGGAGTTAGCAATGGCTTTCAGCTGCACGGCTTCCGGGAAGACTGCGCTCGTCTATCCTCGCTCATAGCTCCTTAGTGATCCATCCTCGATCCTTGATTCTCGAGGCAGAAATAATAGCTTTGAAACGGCCTTCACGACTTCCGGTTCAAGCAAGGAGATATGAAATATGAGACTTGGGAAGCAGCCCTGCTCCCTATATAAAAAGGGCTCATTCTAAGCTAACAAAAACACAATGATTCCTAGTTTCAGGTGATTTTACACTAACGAAAACATAATTATCAATGTTGTATTCCATTTCTGCCATTTGATCCCCCTAAATCTTACACACTGCTCCTTTAAAGATCTGAGGGTGGATTTTCATGTGGCTCAAAATGTAAGCTGAATTTATGTTGTGAAGCCAATTTTAATTTTTTTATATGTTTCTGCAGAAACAATGCTGCTCCCAGCGAGTGTTGCGATTGGCCTGCTGTGCCTGTGTCATGCCGGCGGTGCGTGGGGTTTTGCACGTCTGCTGGACGATGTGGAGCTACGCTCGGCTTTCTCGGTTGCACGCACCAACAGCATGGAGGGCGGGCCCAAGATGACTGTGACCTTTGACGCCGTTTATGTCAACATCGGCGGGGATTTTGACCCCAAGGCCGGCTTGTTCCGCTGCCGTATCACCGGGGCTTACTACTTCTCCTTCACAGTGGGAAAGTTTCCGCACAAAGACCTGTCAGTGATGCTGATGAAGAACAGGAACGAGGTGCAGGCCATTGTGTACGAGGAAAACGCTGGGGAGGAGAGGAAGGTAGGTTTCCCACCTCTGAATCACCGCTCATACTCACTAGACAACCCATTCTCACGGCAGTTCGTGAAATGTTCGCGTAATTCAATCTATTGATTCGTGTACACGGACACGTTTATCTCGTTTTTTCCGTGATGCTCAACAGTTTTTTAAACTAATGTATTTCAATGGCAAGCATCTTTCGTGATCACAGCACGATTCTTTCTGCCAGTCGGGCTGCAGCAGAGAAGCTGTATACAGCTTTGCTATTATTGGTATTTTTAGCCCAATAACCGCTGTTTTAATCAACATTTATTCACGAGATAATATCATGGTTTATATGCATTTCTTTTAATGTTATTATTTCAATCTTATTGCCAGGGAAGCTGGATTGCTTTGTTGTTTGATATTTTTGAAACTATAACGCTACATTAGTTTAAAAACGTGCTGAGCATCACGAAAAAAAAAACGAGATAAACGTGTCCGTGTACACAAATCAATAGATTAAATTACGTGAACATTTCACGAACTGCCGTGAGACTGGGTTGCACTACAGCACTAAATGTGGATTAATCCGCCGCTGAAAATAGTCTAGTACTATTTTATTACCAGCTGTTTTAGGAAATTACCTGACCTGTTTTAAAGAATGAAACTATATTTGTGAGCTGTTTTTAAAGATTTGCCAGATTCAGGGTAGGGAAGTCAGAAAGTATTTGTTGACTATAGAAAAATATAGAATAATGACATTGTTGTACTTTAAAAAAAAAAAAAAACTGCCTCTTCTTTGTTTGTTGGGCAAGGGCTGTGTTTCCCACAACATTTGATTTTATTTTAGCTGACCGGGAGCGGGACTAGTTAAACTGATATGCTGGTTCGAGGTCCACTGTAACAAGCGCTAACGTGAGCTATTGTCAGCTATCGTAGCTAAAGTACGCCTCTATATAAAAATAACAGCAGAGAGAAACGGACTTGTGGTTTGGGAGTGAACTTGTAAAAGCCAGGGCAAGGAAGAGCTAGGCGAATCAATCTGCCACATGCAGCTCTACGATTAAATACAATTTTAACCATTTTAAATAGTGAAACAATAGCTAAGTTTCCATCCACTTGTCAATCGAATTATCTGAAGTTCGGTAAAAAAAACTCATGTGAATAAAGCTGGTGAAAGTGTGTTTCCATCCAACGGCTTTAAAGCGAATAAAAACCTGTGCGTAATGACATCACATGCTGTTTTGTGATCAAATTGGTATATCGAATTGATTTTAGACATTTTAAGGTGTTTCCATTCATTTTCGCACTGAATCGCACAACATTCAAGCTAACTTTTGCGAACAAAGTTTTGCTAGACAAAATGGATCGCGCCATCTACCAACAAATGATCAATATTGCACAAGTTGTAATAGTGCTTATGTGCCAGCTGATAGCGACATATCAAGCTACAATAAGAAAACGACGCTATCAACACATTGCTGTGATGATGCAGATGCAGATGCAGGTAAATGCCCGACGACAACGGAGGCGGCCTGTGGTGTGGGAACGACAGCGCTCCAAACTGTTCTGGGAGATCGTGGTTCAGAGACACTTCACGGAAACCCTTTGGTTGAAGCATTTTCGGATGACCAAGACAACATTTGACCTGTTGTGTAATTTTTTTGGCCCGTCCCTTTTCCCAGATGTCGCAAGCTATCGCCCTCCGGTTCCAACCGAGAAGCGTATCGCCATTGTGCTCTACAAACTGGCTACATGCGCAGAGTACAGAGTGGTAGGCGAAACGTTTGGAATCAGCAAAACCACCGTGCACCGGTGTGTTTACGCCGTGTGCAATGCCATATGAACGAAGATGATGCAAAGGTATATACTGGAGTGGATAAGGGGTATGATATCTCGCTGCGTAACTCCAGAGCGCACCTTGTGCCACAGGTGTATGGCGCAATAGACGGGACTCACGTCCCGATTAGACCCCCTGCTGAAGGCTACAGGGATTTTGTCAATAGAAAGGGCTGGCCATCAATCGTACTACAGGCTGTGGTAGACGATCGTTGCATCATAAGGGACATTTGTGTCGGCACTCCCGGTAGTGCGTCTCCTTGTTCGTCCACTTACATCTGTCTTTGTTGACACCCGCCATGTGTGCAAACAGAGCGGAAATACTGGGTGGAAATGAACTAAAACTTCTTCTTCTTTGTTTTGTGGCGGGTTGCAACCATAAAATGACCTAAAACTTAATCGCAATTCATTATTTATTCGGCAAATAACGTTTCCATCAGCGTTTATCGCATAAGCTGTATATCGATCAAGATAAAATCCGATGCGACCGAACGTATTTCATTTGAGTCGATATTCATGAAATTCAATTGAATTTTACTGTTTCCATAAAGCATTTTTCATTCGATATCACTTAATTCGGATAAAAACGTGTGGATGGAAACATAGCTTATGTGGCGGTCAATGTTGATATTGGGGCAGGCCGCCAACGCAGACTTTAAGCAAACCATATGGTTCATTCCAGTGGGGTCTGAGTCCCTTTGGAGTGTTCACATATATACAAATGATTCTGATTAATAGGTCCGAGTTCTTTTGGAGGGCTGAAACGGACCAAGTGTAAAAACGCCCTTTTTAGGTATCAAGATGCTGGTAGGTGTAATTGTAAACTTTGAATCGCTATCTTAGCCGCTACCCCCTGCTTCCAGATTTTGTGCTAAGCTGAGATAACCCTAGCTCCGGCTGAGCCAGAGGTAATGTGGATGAGGAAATGTTGAAAAAGGTCTTTTAATGATGTCAAAGCTCTTCAACTGTGTCACAGTGCAACGTGGCTCTTATCACAGAGATTGTGTTTGTGTTTTGGGTGGGGAGTGAAAGCCGAACAGAGGGGATTACACACCGAAATCCCCTGAATGAAACGCTGCGTGAGGTAGATGATCGGATTATGTTTGGTGTCCATGTAAAAACAGACTCTTTGGATATTAAAGCCTGCTTCAATCCTCAGGTGCAGAGCCAGAGTGTCATGCTGCAGCTGGAGTTCGGTGATACCGTCTGGCTCCGTCTCCATGGTGACCCTCGCTACGCGCTCTACAGCAACACCGGACACTACACCACCTTCAACGGCTACCTCGTCTACCCCGACACCTACGGCTTCCAGACACACCACCACCAACATCATCCTGCCTCTAACTCCCAGCAGCCCCGGCAAGACAACACCCCACAGTTGAATAGCAACCAGGACACAGAGCACGTCAGGTCTGGAACGAGAGACACCTTGGTGGCGGAAGAGGAGAAGGAGTTGCAACATAGGGATGAAGAGGAGGATGAGGATGACGAAGAGGACGATCAGAGATCTGCCTTCTCGGTGGGGCGCACCCAGAGCATCGTGGGAGTCAACCAAGTGGGCATGCCGCAGCACCAGCCGGTCGGCTTCGACACGGCGTTCGTCAACATCGGAGAAGACTTTAACGTGACGGAGGGGGTGTTCACTTGCCGCGTTCCCGGCGCCTACTACTTCTCCTTCAACGTGGGCAAGCTGCCGCAGAAGACGCTGTCCGTCAAGCTGATGAAGAACCACCTGGAGGTGCAGGCAATGATCTACGACGACAGCCAGGGCGAGAAAGCTCTGCAGAGTCAGAGCTTAATGCTGTCGCTAAAAACCGGCGACACCATCTGGCTCTACTCGCACCAGAAAGATGGTTTCGGGGCCTATAGCAACCACGCCAAGTACATCACCTTCACTGGCTTCCTGGTTTATCAGGACTTCCCTAACACCACCACCAGCAGCAGCAGCCAATCACATGCAGAGAAGAAACCCTAGCTGCAGCACATGAGCTAGAGACTGAACGTTGTGGGAGGAATTCATGCAGAGTGGAAAAAGTTTCCGTTCACGAAAGGTTTGTGGGTTGTGTGCAGAGTGGAGAATACTCGTGGTCGTCTATGACGCTTCCTCTTCATATGAATTCCTTTCGCAAAAGTCACAGGGACCTTGGACTGAGTGTAGAGCTTAAATGAAAATCTTGTCAATTTCCAGCTAATGGAACCTTGAATAGCAGTAATGTGAACTCTAATTGAATATTTCACTCTATAATGGAAACTCAAGTCATTACCAGCCGAACTCTCGTTTAAGTTAGAAGTATTGTACTTCCATGTCATTGAAATTCACAGCAGAACTATCCTGTGTCCACTCTCAGTACTTAGTGATTTAAGTATTTTATATTTAAATGATTAATAGTGGGTTCAAAAGTTGACACATTCTCTGGTGGAAGAAAGTTAGTTCCAGCATCTCCCTTAAGATGAAAACAAAATGGCAATTCAGTCCGATTATCAGGCTCAAAGAATATGGTGATTAAATGAATTTGATGCACATTGTATGCTCTATAATAATGTAAACTATAATTGAATTAGTAGCAGAGGGGTTTGCTCGTCCTACATACTGTACATGAAGGTGAGGAGGTCACAGTTTTTATTCTGAAGTGAAATATTACTGCATCTGTTATCCTCGTCAAAGACTAAATGTTTCTGCTCGTATGTAAAAAGTCACTTTACTTTCTTTATGTCTTTAGAGGCATGTTAAACTGGTATGAACAGTGCGTCTTGTGTCAAAATAAGTCTCTCTTTTTTTATTTTGGAGTGTTTCTCGCTCAGATACTCAGCCACAGCGGTAGCAGAGGGCAACAGGACGAAACAGTTTAGGAGAAGACTGCATATCCATCCCGTACCAACTGTTGACCACATGCTACCTCTGGGCCTGCGGGGATCTGGACCATAATTTGATTTCTAATTCTAGCAGCAGTTTAATTCATTTCTTCAGATGGCAACCACTGTGGGGAAAATTGAACAGCTTCTCCCAGGCCACTGTAATATGCATGTCTGTTGAATTTCACGCTGCCGGGAGAAAGATGATGCTGTTCAAATTGTAATGAACCTTGACTTTATGAAATCACCTTCTCTGTTGGAGAGGCACCATGTGGAGTGATACTTTGCTGTGATTGAACGTTTACTTTTTTTTTTTTTTTTTTTTTAATAACAGTTAACTGGAGGGGAATTTCTGAGAAGTGAAGTTGTGTTATAAACTATGGTCTGAATACACCAGACCATTTCACTTCATGAAAACTTGTTTCAAACGAATATATTAAAAAAGAAGTATTAACTCAGCAAGGGAGAGCACTAACTGCAGTTTCGTGAATTTAATTGATTTCTGCTGCCAACTCAATACAATAAAAGTAAAAAGAGTTTTGTGTTCTGTGCTCAAGGCATTGAAAAACGACATTTAAAGATACACTTATTAATATTTTTCTGTCAACAATAGACCTAAGTCTCACCACATCAACTTTCCAGCCAAAAAAATGACCAAATCACCAAATGATAGACACAGTTTGAGACTGGCTGGTGAACATAGTGGAGTATTTAGCAGACACGCATTCAGACCAGTGTACTTCAACAAATATCTCAAATAAAAACACCATAGAGACAGAGTGCCTTTAAGTCCTGCCCCCACCGGAGGGAAATCAACTCTCCGCTCTCTATTGACTTGTATTGCGTGACGGTGCCTCCTCGTCATTGCCGTCTGCTAGCGAACAGAAAAATGCTTAAAAGCTGCTGTGTGATGATATGCACAACCAGCAGGGTAAAGAACCCAAAACATAAGTTATTATAAGCTGCTGAACCGAAAAACTGAGTTTTTATAAAGACAAAAGTAACATGAGGAATCAGCAGGGAGAACGGGAAGACACTAAGCTAACATTATGGTCAGCGTTACTATGAAGCAAGCATTTTGTTACCTAGTCAGATATCCAAATTTCAGTTTTAGGCTAACTATATTTATGTATGTTAAGCTAAAACATTTTGACAGTATGTGACTCGTGTTACAGTGGAATGTGGATAAATCAGAAAGCTATGCAGCATTATGTTTGCCTTAACTTGCTAACACAATAGCTAACATTAGCTTACTAACAGCTAACTTGTCCTCTCTGGTAGACAAAGGTTGCTAAAATAATCCTGTGACATGCTTAAATCTAATGGTTTTTGCTAGCTACAGGCACTTTGTTTGCTGCATTTTGTGGCGCCGATTGTTTTCCCCTCCGGTGGACGTGGCTTTCAGAGTATGATGCGATGCGCTCCGTCTTTATCAAGATAAATTGAAGGTGTGACCACAATGTGCAGTCAGAGTGGTAAAAATCTGAATTTTCTTCCAAGTCTTAACCGAGTCACATCTCTTTTGCACCAGGGAAAGTGGCTTCACATCTCCTCTGAAAACTAATAAGAGACTTCGCACTCTCCCCAGGCCTCTCTTCACTCTACACCGTTACTAATCGACAATTTCCTGTCCTGTATGGCTGCACTGACTTCTAAGAAAGTGACACAATTTTGGACAATGAGATGATAATTTCCTTTTCATAGTAAGAAATTATACTGTGAGTTTGCCTCATTTCAGATAATAATGTATTCTGTCACAGTCTGACCCGTAGTGGTTTCTCTATTTCAGCCTCAGTGAGAGTTCAGCGCACAGAGGTGGACCTATGATTGCTTCAGTTTTACTTTAAAGGCAGACCTGACCCAGTTCAGCAAATCATGATCAGAACTCGTGGGGTGTGAAGTGACTTGAGCATAACTCATCTGAAGCACTTGTGTGATGCATGCATGTAACTGAAAAAACAAAAAATGTAAAAGATACTTTCTCGTGACTGCTGAGCAGCTTCACGGGCCCCGTCGAAGACACCCGTTAACTGTGTATTTTTATCAAGTGAATTCACTGTACAGTAACTGACAATATGTTGGATGTTTCTGGTCTGTGCTTCTTTTTTTTCCTGATAATTCTGATGGAAGATTGATCATCATGTATTAGAAACTATGTCGAGAAGACATGAGTCAAAATGTGGTTGCAAATTCTTCCAAAATAAGCAATTGTGTATTTCTCAAAAGCACAAATCTAACCATGATGGAAAAATAACTAAAAGAATAACATCTTGACCCATGTCTTGTTTTCAGTAGTCTGACTCATGTTGACTCTTTGAAATATTTTGAGTATTTCTTACATGTAAAATGAATGCTTCAATAAAAATGTTTGACAAAATAAAAAAAAACCAGGAAATGTACAGCCCGAACTCTTATTGCATCCATGATGTGAACCAGAGGTACATTTACTCAAGTACGAGTTCAAGGTGGTACTAAAGTTTTTCCATTTTATGCTACACTTCTACTCCACTGTACTTCAAAAAGGTAAATATTGTACTTTGTACTCCACTGCATTTGTCTGACAGCTTTAGTTACTTTTCATCCCCTTCCTGTCTGGTGAAAACCACTTATCTCCAGATGTGTTGATCTTGAATGTTTGTGATAAACTGAAGGATGAAGTGTTGCTTTATGTGTTGAGAATGTTCTCTTACTACTTAAGCTAAATACAGTCTTTAAAAAGCCTCATGGATCAGCTGGAAAATGCATCGTCACAAAGCTGAAAACGGCTGTTTCATCATGACACCGTGAAAAGTTGACTTTTTAGAGATACGTGGTTCTCACAGGACAGCAACGCTGCAAATGATATGATGATTTTATAGAATATGATGCATTGTTGTAGATGGAACTACCCAACAGTATATAAAAGGAGTTCAAATTAGCACAATCCTAAACATCTACAGCAGGAAAAAAGCGATCTGAATACTTCTTCCATCACTGATGTGAACTTGACTGAAAGCAGCAGCTTTCAGAGAAATGAAATCTTTTTTGATTTTAAATTGTGTGCTGCAGCACCATCTGCTGGGGGACTGCAGCATGGCAGATTTGCGTGGCAGCAAAAAGAGACTGAGAAGAAGAGAATGACATGTTGGTCACAACTAATAGATTTCAGATATCCACAATCAAAGTAAGTAAGAATCTTTGGATCCTAGTTAATATAAAATGCCCTGAAGACCAATGTTACTAGTTTTTATGTTGATAAAGGGGTTTTACATGAATGGACAATTGTTTTGTTTATTTTGCCAAAGTTGCACCAGTTTGGGACATTTTACAAGAGGATTTAGCAATATTTGAATCTTATGACAAAGGCTTATTTTTGCCACACCGCTGTTAATCTCATACAGTCACGATGACGCAGAATGGCTGAATTTTTGAGTGTTACTGTTAAACATATCATTTATAATACCTTAAGATGCTTTTTTCCAACCTTTAACGTTGATTGTTGCCTGTTCAAGTCACAATGATTATAATGTGGAGAAATTTGTAGTAAAACCAGGGGTACATCTCAAGGCCGTTATGTGATAGCTCCTCGACTCCTCGGTCCTCAGCTGAAGCGGAAGTTGTTCTGTCCCTCCTCGGTGAAGGCCGTCTCATGGCTCTTTTTTCTGCCCCGAGGATGAGCATCGAGGAGGGATCATCGAGGAGCTAATAGGCAAGGATACACGAGAGCAGCCTTCCCGGAAGCCGTGCAGCTGAAGGAGTTGCTAACTCCACCCATACAGCTGACAAATTCACGTGACTCTTCAGAGGAAAAGACGTCTCATCCCTCTAAAACTTGCTCGTTGCCTCTCTCCTCCCGTGATTTCTCCCGTGCCTTCTCGGTGGGACGGACTAAGACGCGAGGAAGGGAGGCAAGTGGAGGACTCAAGGATGCAATTTAAGCAACATTAGATGCAGCTCAGGTTTCCAGAGGCTATATTTATGACTTAATTATTGCAGGGAAAATTTTGATATGATCAAAGCATAAAATGTTTAAACAGGTAAACTTTATGGCCAAAAGCAGGGTTAGAATAATAAGTTAATAATTAATATAGACAATATTGTACTCACGCAAATAAACTTTTTTTTTTGACGATTTTTACTTAAGTAGGCTACAATTAAAATCACTTTTGTACAATGTAGATTAAAGTTGTTTTTTTTAAGTAGGTTATTTAAAAAGTACTCGTTAAAGGTGCAGTAGGTAAGACTTATAAAACTAACTTTCTGTCATATTTGCTGAAACTGACCCTATGTTGGAGTAGAACTACATGAAGCAGGTCATTTAAAAAAAAAAAATCTGGCTCCTCTGGCTCCACCTACAGCCTGTAGTGTGATTTGCAAAAATCCCTGTTCAGATGCACCAATCAGGGCCAGGGGGGAAGGGCTTAGGAGACCGTTTTGGGCTTTAGCTGAAAGGGGGGAGGGACTGAGAAGTTGCTGATGTTCAAATTTTTTGGCTAAGTCCTGGATCTTCCTAATCCTACCTACAGCACCTTTAACGTAAAACGTTACCGAGTTTTAACAAAAGAAAAAATTGTATATGATGAAGAGGTTACATGAAATACTTATTAATATAAATAACACCTTTGGGCTACAAAATTAAATGCTTTAACATGTCAACATACACACTTCCAACCACAAAGCTCTGATGTCAATACAATCTATTAATTCTGATCTACAGAGGCACTTTGGAGCCTGTTCATGCAACTGACTATCAATTTGAAATATACAACCGCCTTCTTCGGTGTAGCCTCAAAAGAATTAAACAGAGAAAGGACTAAACTCAGACAATTAGGCCTAAACAAAATGGTCAACAATAAATGACAACTGTGCACTGCGGCGGGTGCAACAAACATTGATAAAGTACAGCACTGCTACTTCTAATTGAATCAACAGCAGAATAAAACATCACCCAAGCAATAACACACAGAGGTGTATATACAACATAAACTCTGCCACAAACACACACATTAAAGCAAAAGTGCACAATGTGTGCGCGCTCACACACACACACACACACACACACACACACACACTACAACAATCACATCATTGTACTCACTTGAACGTCATCTGTGGTCGTGCACCGAGAAGTTCTCCTCAATCTGCTCCAGGTTCAACTTCTCTGCTCCTTAATTCTCAATCAAGATATAACCTGATGTAATTCTGTGTGGGATGGGCCACTATTGGCATGACACCTAAATAAAATATCTTTCATTCATATAACCAGTCCACTCTGCCGCTTTGTCCCATTATAACCAGTCACATACTGTCACAATCAGCAGAAATGCATCACACCTCACTGAAGGTAAAAGTTCCTCAGAGAACACAGAAGTGGGGGATCCACCATGGCATGAGCATTTTAGCATTTAGCATGTTAGCCACACACAGCATGCGCCTGTTGGGTGTGCTGATCATAGACTGTATATATTATACAGTCTATGGTGCTGATTTGGGTCACTTAGCATCTTCTTCTTCGTCTTCTTTATTTAATGGCGGGCTAAAAACCAACTTTTAGGTGTCTGCCGCCACCTACTGTATCAGAGTATGCAACATGACCCTGTTAAGTTCACATTCTATTGGAGAGAGGGGTCACTTAGCATGCTGACCGGGTGGTGCATTAAATCACTGCCTAATTAAAACTTTAGTGTGTAACTTTTTGATATTAATGTACATCTGTTACATTCAAGCCACTGCCAAAAGAGTTGCTACAAAGCTAATTAAGACTATCAGCTCCACACAACTCTCTCTGTATTTCTCACTGACTATGTCCATCATGTTTGTTTAATCCTCCATGTCCTCCTTGGCTACTAGTAACTGCGTGGAGGAGGGGGGGTTCGCGGTCACGGAAGGCTTGTATCATGGGGGCGGCAGAAACTACGCACTATAGCTTTAAAGGTGCAGTAAACTATGCTGTGCAAAGATTGTTGATATTTGAACTCAACTGCCAAACTCCCCCTTCAGAAGCTCCGCCCCCCAGATTCACATACAGATAACTACTGGCTGTCCGGCACATGCTGCCTCCCCCTACCATCAACTGTCTCTGCCTGTTGCTGATTGGCTGGAATAGTGTTTTGTGGCTTGTGCACTCCTTTCTGTTTGTTTTCCATTTACACAGCCAGAGGCCTGTACTACGAATCAAGATC
Organism: Sander lucioperca; assembly: GCF_008315115.2. Taxonomy (NCBI): domain Eukaryota; kingdom Metazoa; phylum Chordata; class Actinopteri; order Perciformes; family Percidae; genus Sander; species Sander lucioperca. Next base: position 36,040,774 of record NC_050175.1, read on the forward strand.
AACATGCCCTGGATTTCTTTCAGTTACCCGGCTTCACTAACCCTAACAACCGCGGTCCCGCATAAACTGTGTCACGACGGTGGTTAACAACTAGTTCAGTCAACCCAGGGTTTCCCAATCCAGCGGCGCGCGCGTTCACATAAGAGAGGCGGTGTTTGCACAGCACGACCAATCGCAAACATCTATCAGAGCCGCATATTTTACATAAGAAGAACAAATTAAAATTCAACATAAATATGAAGAACACAGACACTGTTTAACAGGCAAAACGCAATACAGTCGCTGCTTCCTAAAACAGAAGGAAAGCTGGCAAAAAATAGCCTACGCTGTAAATGCGTAAATCACAACGCTTATCAATATCACTTCCCCATCAGTCAGGCACAAGATCTGACCATAATTACACTTGTGCTTTCCATAAACTGCCGTTGCCTATTATTTCAGTTGCAACCCTGGCAGTGGTAAGCGATCATGAGAGCAAATAAAATATATAAAAACATAATTCAAATTGATGTTCGCATTGGCAACACACGGCTCAAGATGCCGATAGCCTATGTGTAATTCCCTCCCATTAAAATCTATATCTTTCGTAAAAATACCCATCAGGGAATGTTAACGGGGTTGTCGGCCTCTAAATGCTTGAACTTTTCTGAGTGCACCTCTCTCTCTCTCTCTCTCTCTCTCTCTCTCTCTCTCTCTCTCTCCACCGAGCTCCAGCTGATCTTCTAAGAACGGTGACGCCGTTATCAATCGAGTAGCCTATTGATTGGTCAGTGGGCGGTGCTTTTACACCGGTTGATCTCTAATCTCCAACTTAACCTGCTCCCGACCAGGTTAGGTGTTCAGCATAAGTTACCACGGCGATTGAACCCGGTAACAAGTGATCCACCGTCGTGGTACAGAAAACCCTGGGTTGAAACTGAAGTTACCTCGTTAACGCCAAATCTTGCTTCGTAGTACAGGCCTCTGGAAAGTGTATTAACACTAGTGATGGTCAAGTGAAGCTTTGTGAACCATTTTCTTTATTTTCTGAGCTCACTAGATGGCGCTCTCTGTTCAAAGAAAAGGGTTAAAGGAATGGCAATTCAGTGTGTTTTCAACCCTTTGTTGAAGAGAGAGCCCCATCTAGTGGGCTCAGAAAAAAGAGAAAATGGTTCACAAAGCTTTATTTGGCCATCACTAATTAACACCGGATTTTTTTTCAGCGCCCACAGAAAATAGAGAACTAGGTGACCATGAGGAGATATTCACTGAATTTGACTAAAAGTGTATTGGATTCACTTACTATACCTTTAAGGTACACAGTAATGCTAATGTCAGATGTCAACCCATAATGACCTGACCTGCCCTGACATTCTCTTAATACATCCTTGGCCCACACGTGCCAAATGGTTGGATTCTCGTGTGATCTTGTGATATCACAAGAACTCAGCTGCAGTGAAAGGTAAGTAATGACCCAATTCTTCAGTGAACATTTCTATTCATTTTCCATATTGCGGAGGTGGAATGTATCCATCCATCCATCTTCTTCCGCTTATCCGGTAACGGGTCGCGGGGGTAACAGCTCCAGCAGGATATAATACGCATATTGCGGAGGTGGAATGTACACAAGTACATTTACTCAAGTACTGTACTTAAGTACAAATTTGAGGTACTTGTACTTTACTTAAGTCTTTTCTTTTCATGCCTCTTTATACTTCTTCACTACATTTCAGAGGAAAATACTGTACATTTTACTCCACTACATTTATTTGACAGCTTTAGTTACTTTACAAATTAAGATTGTTGTACATAAACCATATGAAAATTATAAGTAGAAGCTGAAACAGCCAATTAACCAATTGACTATTTTGGTAATCATTTAGTCATTGTGCATGTAAAAACATTTAACGGTTCCAGCTTCACAAATGTGGATTTGCTTTCCCTTTTAATAATGTTAATGTATTAGTAATAATGTTTAGGTTTGGACTGTTGGTTGGAGAAAACAAACATTGTGAAGGTGTCACTTTGGGTTCTGGATAATGGTGACATTATTTCTCACGTTTTTACAAACCAAACAATCAATCGATTAATGGAGAAAATAATAATTAGTTAATAGTTCAATATGAGCTCCACCTCAACTATCTACAACAGTAAATGTTATTTCATTACTTCCAACCCTGGCCAAAGGTATTTGTACACCCGTGGTTAGAGTCTGTTTTATTCTAACTCCAAGAACTTCTAATTATACATATCAATAATATATTTTAAACTAAATAATTGTGTTCCTGCAGCCAGGTGGAAACATCTGCCGGAAACCAGAAGAGTGGAGGCTGTTATTGCAGCAGATTAATGTAATCAACAATCACATATGGGTGTAAAGTTTGGTTGTCCACATACTTTTGACCATAAAGGGTTTCTAAATGAGACGCAGCATGGTGGCCCAATGGTTAGCACTGTGGCCTCACAGCAAGAAGTTCCGGGCCTTTCTCTGTTTTTGAGTTTTTATGTTCTCCCCATGTTTGAGTGGGTTTCCTCCGGGTGCTCCGGTTTCCCCCACCATCACAGACTGATCTCACAAAGTGGCGTATGTATGACACACCAATTCGTATGCCGTTTTTGCATGTTATCAAGACGCGTAATCGTTTTTTAGCGTGTTTATCAACGCCGTTTGGCCTCCATTGACCTACATTACATGTGAATTATCGCCATAGCGAATAGTATGAAAGGACAGAGGTTAGTTGGGGTGGTGGATGGATAAAACACAGGACTTTCACCCAGGAGAGCCAGGATCGTGTCCTGTGTGTGGCGTTTATCAACCTTTTTTTTTTTTTTTTTTTTTTAAATAAAGCCTTCCCCAATGTTCTTTTCCTAAACCCAACCTTTTTTTTTTTACACACGTGACGCTGTTCCCGCGATAGCATGGCACGTTCTTGCGATAACACGGCACGTGGCAACATCCGCTGTATACAGCGTAGACATACACGTGGATAGCTCAAAATGTGTACAGATAACACGCCATTTGGCTTTAGGAAAGTGGCGTGTATGTTTACACAAAGTCATGATGCCATATTGACCATCATAAAACATGTTCTAGGTCTCCAGTCAGTGCCCTTGATCAAGGAACTGGCTCAGATGTGGAGTTGGTCCCCGGGCGCTGTAAACGGCTGCCCACTGCTCCCTTGAGGGATGGGTTAAATGCAGAGAATGAATTTCGCTTTGTGTATGTGACAATAATGTACCTTTACTTTACATTTTACAGTCTTGCAAAAACAAAAACTCCACAAAAATCCTTTTAAAGTTTGTTTTATTAGTATTTTTATTTACATAAATATTTCAAGTGGGTTTTGTTCAGGATGCTAGGAGTCCCAAAACGACACTAACAGACAGAAGATGGTGATGAAACAGAGGGACGTCATTTCTTCTCAGGGGCGGCGTCTCCAGCCTCCAGTTTGGGTGCGGCCTCTTTGGGCTCTCGGTAGGCGGGGAACACCTCCCAAGGCGTGTTCAGGTCAAACTTCCTGAACTCCTGCGACAGCTCCACAGGCTCCGCCACGACACGCTTCACCTCGTCATCATAACGCACCTGCAGAGGGAAACATGCGGCAGTTTGCAGGTTGTTGCAATTCAATTAAAGGGGCGCTATGCAGTTTTGGCAATTTCTTCGCTGTTTACTCTCTTTTTGCTCGCAGGTTTCTCTATAGAGCTCCCCCTACAGCTTGGGAATAGATATTTTGCAGCTCCTATGTTTACTTGTGTCCGACTCCTCTCTCGGTCAGTCTGCCGTTTCCTCTTTCTCTGTTCCTCCGATAGTGCTTTCTGCTTCTTTTTTGCCGGCTCAGTCATGACGATAGTGTGAAAAACTCCATCACTACCTTGTTCTTATAGCTAGCCGGTTCCTGTATGTGTGCAGTGTCGTGAAGCAATTCGTCACATCGCGAGACCTGATATCACGCCATACTTCCTGACGTTGCAAGGGTGGTTTTTCCGCTCACAGGCGCTAGGGAGACGACCACCATTCAACCCGAAAAAAAGTCATATAACCATTCCAATGACTCCGAAACTGTTCAGTTAAGGTAAATTAAGCTTAAAAAAAACTGCATAGTTCCCCTTTAAACGTTTTAATTTGATCTAAAAGTAATTATGGTGTTGTCATGGTTATAGTTGATCAATTTCAAGGACTAAAAATAGGGATGTCCTGATCTGCCGATCCAGATCTGATTTTTAAAATATTGAGTATCTGCCGATACAGAGTCCCAATCCGATACCGTTTTTTTGTTTACAAAACTAACCAAGTAAACAAAGTAACTAAGAGACGTATTTTGCTTAATCGTTTAACTTAGTGCATTTTTTTAAAACTAATATATAAAATCAACTTCTACTTAGAATGGTATAGATGTCTCAGGTTTAAATGATCAGAGTTGATCGGGGTGACTGCCGATCCCTGATCAGTAAAAGAAAAATATACTCTGATTGGAGTATGGAATTACACAGTATGCTGTGTATATGTATTACTTCTTGATGGAAATAATAAAAATAATTATAAAAAAAATGTAATAAAAATAAGCCGATATCGGCTACGATCCGATACTTCCCGAACGTGATCGGGACATCCCTAACTACAAATTGTCAGTTCTTTGTGGAAAATACAGACAGAACTACACGAGAAGCCTTTTTGTCATGACATCCTGATAAAATGATGATTTCTTAGTCGATTTTTTAAACGGGAATGTGAAGTGTTCTTCCTCGGACGGAGAGAAGTAAATAGGATGAATTTGGGTACTGTGTTAAAATTAATAATCCATTCTTTCAACTGTTTAGGCCATACATTATTATTTCTCAGCACAAACTACCAACGATTTTCAAGGCTTGTGGCAACCCTGGATTAATTATCATGAGCTCAATTAAAAAAAAAAAAGATACAAATCACAGGATCCAGCGGTGTTTGAGATTATAGGCGACTGGGCACAGCCTCCATCCTGCCTGCAGCATTTAGAAATGGATCACACATTGATTGAAGCTGACTGAGTCGACGTGTTGCTGGCAGAACTCACTAGAGCCCAACCAATAAAGGATTTTTAAGGCCGATAGATACAAATATTTGGTGATTTAAAAATCCCATATTCCGATATATCGGCCGATATATATATATTTTTTTAAAATCCAGAAACGCGTAACAAAACATAAACAGATTTCCCTAACATTAGTTATTTGTAGAGTCCTCACTAAAATAATATTATAATGCAGTTTAAAAATAAACTTGTTTTATTGTCACAACAGAACAGAGGGACATCAAATATATTAAAGTTCTGATAAATAAAATTTATAAAAATATAAACTTAAGATATGAAACTTAAAGGCTTAAAGAGTGTTGTCAACAGGGACGTTGTAGAGCGCCCTCTGGTGGACAAACTACGCAACGCCAACACATGGTTGAAGGTAGAGGATGGATACCCGAACCCGGCCCGGCCCGTCGGCACCCGACTCGGACAGATATTTAGAAATGATGTTTGGGTTCGGGTCGGGCTCGGTCACATCAGCGCGATAAGGCACTGAACAGTTTAAATTTAAAAAAGCTTATTATGTAGGTGCGCGCCTGTGTTAACGTGCGCTTGTTGCCCCGTGTGCGCTGATGCGCTCATCTGTTGACATTTCCGAATGCCTTCCTACAGTTGCTTAATAAAAGTGGACTTTCCACACAAACAAACGTATGTGTCATTAGTATGAGAACAAACACGAGATTTTTACTGTGTCGGGCTGGGACATAAATATCTTAATGCCTGTCGGGCTCGGGCCGGGCTCGGACAGAAAAATGCGGCCCGATCCGCACTCTAGTTGAAGGGCGTTTCGTCCGTTTTTATTGTATTTTTTAAATATTCATTTATTGGCCATTATAAATGCTGATACCGATAGTTTGATAAATGCCTAATATCGGCCGATAATATCGGCCCGCAGACATATCGGTCGGGCTCTCGAACTCACCTCTACGTATCCTGAGAGAGGGAAGTCTTTCCTGAAGGGGTGACCCTCGAAGCCATAGTCTGTCAGAATACGCCTCAGGTCTGGGTGGTTGGCAAAGTACACGCCAAACATGTCCCATACCTGCAGAAAGACACACACACACACACACACACACACACACACACACACACACACACACACACACACACACACACACTTACTCTCAGTTATTCCCAAAGTCAATGGAATTAAATAAACACGATGATGACTCTCCAGATCGGGCCTCCGGGTTGGGACTCACCTCCCTCTCGTACCAGTTGGCGGCCATGTGGACCGGGACTGCAGAGTCCACCGGTGTTAACTCATCTGTGTACGTCTTAATGCGGAGACGAGAGTTGTAGCGCAGCGACAGCAGGTGGTACACAATCTGTAAACACACACACACACACACACACACACACACACACACACACACACACACACACACACACCTTGTTTAGATGATGTGCTTCTCAGATTGCCAGGACGGCCCCTGCACATACCTATTTAAATTCTAACCATAAAGCATTAGAGGAAATTGTGAGCGTTGAATAAAGACAAATAATGATTTCCTGTCAAAGCGTTGCTATAGGAACAACATAAACTACCTTTTCAAAGTTTGTAATCTCCTGCCACAAAAGCTTGATTGGGTCCATTTAAATGTCTGAGAGGACTACTCTTTATGTCTGAATGCTCTTTGATGCTTTTAGTTTGCAGAAAGTCCACTTTGCAAATAGATGTTATTTTGTAGGGGTGGGGTGGGGTGGGGGGGTGGGGGGGTTGTTTTGTACATGGAGAACAAAACGCTGTACAGTGTAGGGGTGGGGAAAAGTCGATACAACATAGTATCGTCATATTATCTGTGGCAATACTGTATCGATACACGGACGCCAAGTATCGATCATATAACATACAGTAAGTGTTGGTCAGTTCGACTGCTTGACAATCCCATTTTGCAGCAATGGAATTGAAGTGAGAAGAGCAGACAGAGGAATTTATCTTCATCTCTAACTAGACCACAATTTGCACTTACTGTATTTTTGACTCTTTACTACATCTCAGCAGCGATATAAAAACTGTCTATTCATGTTTATTGAGCTATTACCTTATCACTTTCGCATATCCATCGACTTACTTACACCTCATTTTGCGCCGGCTTTGTAATGCCTACTTAATCTGTACTTTATGTAGCCTATTGCATTCTGTATTCTTGTACTATATTGAATGTGAAACTGTATGTTGTCCTGCACACTCATGCTTTTCTTGGCCAGGTCGCCGTTGCAAATGAGAACCTGTTCTCAACGGCCTACCTGGTTAAATAAAGGTTAAATTAAAAAGTAAAATAAAAAATCTTTTAGATCAAACAGATGTTGACAAAGTTTTCCTTTGGGGACAGAATTTCACGTTGGAAACAAATTCAACTTCTAGAAAAGGTTATAAATTGCAATATATTGCAGAATATGTTTAAAATTGCAACAATATCGTGACATAAGTATCATGATAATATATCGTGGGGCCTCTGGTGATTCCCACCCCTAGTACAACGGTTCAACCAGACGGACAACTGAAAGGGCAGAAAGAGACAAAGATCCCTCTGAGCAACAGCTGAACAAGAAGAGAAGAAATCAACAGTCGTTGGTAAAAGAAACAGGAAGCTCGGCATCTAAATGTGTGCAGATTTAAACAGGAACAGCTTCAGGTTTCAGGGTCAAGTTCACAATAAGGCAGCCAATAAGAAGCTGGGATTACCAGGCAATGTAATAAGGAGTTAAAAGACAAAGGCAGTTTCGTGAGTCTTACATGTCACCGTTTGTGACGTGTTTCTAGGCGTGCGTCTCTAGGTGCGCGTGCGGTGTGTGACGGCTACCTCAAAGCGGTTCTGCCGTGTCGGGATGTCCACAGCTGTCAGATCAGTCATGTTCCTGAACTGGCCGTTGGTGTGATCCCTCAGGAAGGTCAGGACAGGGATCACTCCGTCAGGATGGATCATCACCTCCAGCTCGTTATAACAGGTCACCTACACACACACACACACACACATTTTCAAGCCTCTTTTTTTTCCCTCTGGTTTCTTATTTATATATATATATAGTCTACAAATAGTCATTTTAATTGTTACAAGGGGATAGATTTAAAGCCCTATTCGCACGGATTGGTATCATCTGGGGACCTCGTGTGATTTAGAAATTACCCCCAACATCTGGCTTCCGTGTGGTGCATTCCCCTGGGATAAGCGAAGCCTGCTTTTACTTGAATTTACTGACATATCTGTAGGGTTGGGTATCGTTTAGGTTTTTTCTGATACCGGTGCTAAAGTGATACTTTTAAAACGGTGCGGGTGCCTTAACGGTGCCAGAACCGATACTTTAAAAAAAGTTTTTTTTAAATAACTAAAAAAAAAGGAGCACAAAACGACAGTCGGCGACATTAAAGAACGGCTTATTTATTGCAAAGGCCATATGGTCAAAATCAAATGACTTATTAATAATGTAATAACTTATAACAATGACTTATTTCACAAGTAAATTGCTGTTAAATGACAAAAACAACCACTAGAAGGGTATTTTACAATAACTTTGAAAGCACCACGAGGCGCCTGTGTTGTTTTTCCGACAACGGCAGCAGCTGACAGTTTTACGTCCCGCTGTTGGAATCCTCTACAGTGAAATACAGACAAACTCTTACACCGTTTAGCTGTCAGCATTTTAACTGTGTTTAAACTAGCTAACAGTAGGCTAACGTTAGCTGCTGTCAAGTGTATTATGTTAACTAGCGTCACATGCAGCGATGCTTCTGTTGCCTTTAACGTCTGTTTTGGAGCATCAGAGAGAAGCGCAGGCATTTAAGTGGCACCGAAATGAGGCACCGAAATCCGCGTTGCTATTCGGCCCGGTATATACCGCTCGTTTAGGCACCGGTGCCACGTTAGCACCGGGTTTCGGTACCCAACCCTATATATCTGTACCCCGAGAGTTGGCTACCCGGAGGTGCGCGGAGAACGGCCAGGGCGAGGCTGCCGCACCGCACTTGGGTCGGAGTTCGTATCTTTTTGGGTCAGGCCCGGTAGAGGTTACCCTATCCCCGCCGCGGTGGCACCCACACAGCATCACCATCAGCCCACAGACGAAGCCACGGGGAGCGCGTCGACTCAGGGGGCGGAGGTCTCCGGTTGACAGTGATCCAGACTAGGTTGGCCATTAAAGGCGACGTCCGCAAGCCCCCCTGCCATCCCATATCCGTCTTCGCGAGAGGGATAAAAAGGTGCGCAGGAAACAAAAACCTTGAAAAAAATGATATACGACCCCCGCCAAATCACAGACACGTTGATTCGCACGGGACTAATATTATCACAGGACCTCGTGTTCGGCGAAATATGGTAGGTCATTTGCGGGGGAATTTCTACTTCAAAAATTACATATACAGATTGGCACGGGATTAAAGGTGCTGTAGGTAGGATTGCAAAGGTCCAGGATCCTTTTCACTAAAGCCCAAAACGGTCTCCTAAGCCCCTCCCCGTACAAGGGAGAATGAATGCGTGTCCATGAGCAGTGATTGACACGCAGTTAGACACCCCCCCCACCCCCGGCCCTGATTGGTGCATCTGAACAGGGAGCAGTGGATTTTTGCAAATCGCACTACAGGCTGTAGGTGGAGCCAGAGGAGCCAGATTTTTTTTTAATTACCAGCTTCATGTAGTTCTACTCGAACATAGGGTCAGTTTCAGCAAATATGACAGAAAGTTAGTTTTATAAGGCTTACCTACTGCACCTTTAAGATCACAGACAACCTCCGTAATTATTATAAATGACTAGAGGTCACCAGGTAATACTAATCCCGTGTGAATAGGGCTTAAGACTGGTTTAATAAAAGCTACATTGAAAAACAAAACTGTAGAGGTCTGCTCAGGCCTGTTTTGTTTTTACTACACCCCTATGTTCCTGCTGTTTTATGCATCACAAACACCCACACACCTGGAGAATTCCCTACTGCACCTGTAGTTACGTGTACCAAGTCTGAAATCAGTAGGGCTGCAACTAATAATTTGTTTTCATTATCGATTGATGTGTCAACTATTTTCTCGATTCATCGATTAGTTGTTTGGTCTGTAAAATGTCAGAAAATAGCGGAAAATGTGGATCATTGTTTCCCAAAGCCCAAGATGGCATCCTCAAATGTTGTTTTGTCCACAACTTAAAATATATTTTGACTTCACAGAGGAGTGAAGAGACCAGAAAATATTCACATTTAAGAGGCAAGAAAACCGATTATCAAAATAGGTGGCGAATAATTTAATAGTTGACAACTAATCGATTCATCTGTGCAGCTCTAGATGTCAGCCTGTGATCTGCCCGTTTTCATTCAATTTCTCCTAATTATTCACGCATCAGCTCTGCTTCTATTGCAACTATTCTATTGTCATCTTGGTGGATTCAAATATTAGGCCGTTCATTACGACTTCATTGCTTTGACACAGACCCGCACACTTCGGGTCCTTTGGTCCTTCAAGCAGCAGGAAGCACAAGGGGATGACCAGCTCTGATACTCTAATGCAGTGTTTCTCAAATGGGGGTATGCGTACCCCTGGGGATACTTTGGAGTACTGCAGGGGGTACGTGATCTTTTTGCAAAATGCTCATTTAAAAATATGTCATGCATAATTCCTAAAATAATTATACTATGATAATGAATGAATTAAGTGATGGATTCTGAACATTTGAAATGTAGCATTTAAATGTTTTTCAGTTACATGGTATTGTTTAGTAAATCTATCAGGGGGTACTTGGTTTAAAAGGTACTCTAAGCGATGTCACATGTTTTTTAGGCTACAACATTTTTTTGTCACATACAGCAAACATCTCCTCACTATCCGCGAGCTGCCTGTCCCCTGAACACACTGTAAAAAAATAAATGTAAAAAATATAAAAAAAGAAAATACTTTGAACGTCAACAAGAAGTAACGTCACACAACATCGCTTAGAGCACCTTTAAAAAGACAATTCAAAGGGGGTAGATTATTGAAAAAAGCTTGAGAACCACTGCTCTAATGAACTGACCTGGACCTGCTGGATATATTTGGGCATCATCTCAGCCACGTACTCCCCGAATGCTGCCAGCTGGCTGTGAGTGACCGCATCCTTGGGCCTGATGGTGGCTGGGTGAAGGACAGAGGAGACGAGAGGTTTATGATTGAATACTGCACAACTCTCCTATCCTAACAACTCCTCATTAACATTGCAAAACAGGTTGCAGTGTGACATTGTGCTTGAGTGACAACTATTTCAAGTGAATATGTGATGTAGGAAATAGGACTGCACGATATGAGGAAAACATGCGTCGGATAGGGTGGTAAAAATTCTAATACCTAGGTGAGATCTGAAATAAAGCTTAATTCGACCAAGTCTTTTAAGTATTTATTCTTTGCGCGAAGAAGGTCCAGTTCATCATGAGAGTCTGAGAGAATGAACAAAGAGCCTTGGAGAATCACTTGCTTATTAACCCTCTCCAAGCTGACAGCAGTGGGGAGGGAGTCAAATTAACAGCCCTTCTGACAAAATCTGTGTCATACTACAATATCCAAAATGTACGACGATATCTAGCCCCATATATCGATGTCAATATAATATAATATTGATATATTGCCCAGCCCTAGTTAGTTAATGTGTACTCACGGCTGGTCTCGGTGGTGGCGCTCTGCAGCCTGGTCTGCTGCTGGAGGAGACACGAACTCCTTGCAACTGGAAAACAAAATCAGGCGGACAGAATGAGGCAAATAATTTGTATAAACACGCCACGAAATGTCTGAATCTACAGAGCTGCAGAAGAGCTGGAGCAATGTGAGCAACACGATCAAAATAAGGAGCAAAAACTCGTCCTACATCCCTTGAAAACATCCGTTAACGTTGCCACAAATAAACTCACCTGTCACATAAAACAACATAAACTGTCCAACGTGTCTTGTTATTCAACTGAGTGCAGGCTAACGTTAGCATTAGCTAGCTCGAAGGTCAACACTGACACATTTCGACGGTTGAAAATAACACATTGTTGTTTTCAGTGGCAGCCAAAAGGCACGCCGAATCAAATGGATCATTGCAGCAAACAGTGAGTACGAAATACAATTGGTTTCTAGTCAACTTACGGTTATAACTCCTTCCAAGACCTCCGCGGACAAACCGCACCAACGACGCCGCCATGTTTTTTTATTACAGTCGTTTTTCTTCGGGCAGAGACGCGACTGTTAGCGGGCTGTCGCCTCCTCATGGACCGGAGGAGAAGTGTTATGTCTGCAGTCTTGACTTGGGAAAGGTTTTAGAATACTTAAAGGCAACATTAAATTAAGACAAGGTCCTGCTTCATTACCCAATGGTGGAAGAACTATTCAGATCCTTCACTCCAATAGTTCCTCAAGATCAACATGAGCCACCACTTGGCAATATTCTGCACTATGCATGTTTATTTATTTATTACTTCATGTCACCTGCTTCATGCAGTAAAAGTACAGCAGTGTTCTCAGCTTCATGCAGTAAAAGTACAGCAGTATTCTCAGCTTCATGTAGTTAAAGTACAGCAGTATTCTTAGCTTCATGCAGTAAAAGTACAGCAGTATGCATTATGCCATTTCTATTCATCTGCACCTCACCTTACTCATCTGTATATATATATATATATATATATATATATATATATATATATATATATTTTTTTTTTTTTTTACCTGTCTGTTTATAATAAAGGTGTTTATAGTGTACATATTACTATTACGATTGTAACTCTTATTCTATTTTTTATATTTCTTATAATACATTTTGTATGTTTCCTATGTCCATTTAATGTGTATTTGTATTATTCAGAGACATGTTTTTCTTTTGAGCTGCTGTGACAAGGTCATTTCCCCAGTGTGGGATTAATAAAGTCTATTTTATCTTATTTTATCTTAAAGTAATAATCTTCATTTTAATATTTTGTCTGTGAAATCAATATCTATCCCAAAAGGAGGTAACACAATGGTGATTGAGCCTATGGCCCACTGATGAAAGTATTGAAATATTTATATATTTGCAGTATTGCAAACTGGGTGTCTGGCGTGACATCTCCCGGGATTACTATATTACAGTTTTTCTCCATTTTATACACGCAAAAAAATTTAACTATGCACACAATTCTGAAAACTTGAAGCAAACAAGGCTGCAGACTCCAGACTGCTAAACTCTCGGCACTATTTCATTGTTTTTAGTCAAATACAAATTCTAAATCAACCACGACAGAAATCTTAAAGATTGCCACTTTAGTACGTTTGTAGTAAAGAAGTATTATGGAAAGGGAAATAATGTAAAGTAAGAAACAAATATGCAAAGTAACTAAATAAATACAAGTCCTGTGCAGATTATACAGTCTTTATGAGTTCCTAAAAGGTTGACATTTTGAAGATACAATTTTACAATCTTATGATCATATGTCATGTAGTCAAAACAAACAAAACAAAAACACATCCGATAACTAAAGTGGAGTAAATAATACAACATATTGCCATCTGATATATGGACAAACAGTTATAAGGGTTCCCTGAATATACTGACTCATTTTCAGGTACTGGTACTTGAGTAAATGTACCTACTCTAGCTAAAATGAATGTGGTGAACCATCTTTTGATTGTGACATCATGTAAAACGGTGTTACATGACGGTGTCACATTACCAGAACAGCTAGAACAACATACATAAACACGTGTATTTGCCAGTAATACCTGATGAAAATAAAAGAGCATGAACACCATTAGACTGTTTAGGTTATGAAACTTATGAGCAGGGCTTTAAATTGACTCTCGCCAAATGTGGGTAAAAATGACCTTTGGCGGGTAACATTTTAAAGTTACTAGCCAATTTAGCCGGTGACGAATGAAACAAAGCGTCTGTTTGAATCGGCAGGCTGCAGAAACGATGCAACAAGTCAGTGTTTCCAGATTGGCCTGTTTTCTGCCAAGTTCTTTGGGCAGTTTTGTGTGTCTTTGGCTTGGAAACATAATCTTTATCTTTATCACTAATCCTACATTTCCCATGAACACAGAGTCGTGACGTGCCGGACAACCGTTGGCGCGCGTGGTATCGGTTACGAGCTACGCTGAAACGGAGAAGACGAACGGAACCAGACAAACCAGAGGAGCTGAAATTAAAGTTAGTTGGGGAAAAAAAACAAACGTGGCTAGTGGAAAATCTGATTGGCTGGTAACTTTAAAAATCTACTAGCCATGTTGGCTGGTGATCAAAAAAGTTCATTTGAAGCCATCATAAGGCATCATAAGAACACGTGATACATTGAAATAAAGCATTTTCCAGTAAACACAGTAACAGATGAATTAAGCACTAAAATGTCCTACACTTGTCGTGCCACTGAAAATACAAGTACACAACAACTTGATTAAGCAAAGTGTTTTTATTTTCACAATGTTGGCTTGCTTTAAAGAACAATTCCGGCGCAAAATGAACCTAGGGGTTAATAACACGTGTACCGAGTCGACCGTTCTCTGGGATATGTTTTCATGCTAATTGAATGTGTCTCTAGCTTGAAACAAGCTACCGCAAACCGGTGATTAGCTTATAAGTCCATACATGTAAACCGAAGCATTGAGAACTTTGTAAGTGTACAGACAGTTTATTCAAAATATAGATTATAAAGACAGTAGCATATCCTCTGCCCCAACTACTGGCGTTACAAGGTAATCACCAGTTTGCGGTAGCTTGTTTTAAGCTAGAGACAGGCAGAGGGTATGCTACTGTCTTTATAATCTATCTTTTTAATAAACTGTACACTTACAAAGTTCTCAATGCTTCGGTTTACATGTAGGGACCCTCATTATGCTACCGTTGAAGTGTGGTGCTATTTTGAGCCTTGTTAGTGGTGTAGAAATAGCGATTTACCCTCTGCCCTGACTACTAGCGTTACGAGCTAATCACTGGTTTGCGGTAGCTTGTTTCAAGCTAGAGACACATTCAATTAGCATGAAAACATATCCCAGAGAACAGTCAACTCGGTTCACATATGTTATTAAGCCCTAGGTTCATTTTGCGCCGGAATTGTCCTTTAAGATTTTACAGTATTTGTGGCTGAAACAGGATGACAGGTTACAGAAACCCAAACAAGGGACTGTTTAGGTATTTGAAATGTTTTTTTGCATTTACAATTATTTATTTGTATGTTTCAGCCACAAGCAAGAAACCAGGTAGTTAGGAAGGTAGAAGAAAGAAGTTGCAGGTTTTATGTGATAAGTGTTCTTATCACATAAATATAATCATATAATATAATATAATAATATCTATATTATCATGACAATATTAGGGAGTTTTTTTGCCTTCTGATATGTTGTGAATTAACTACTAAAATGTTGCCATTTCCCAGTAAAAACCCATGGTAATTTGATTTAAAAATGTTGGGGTTCAACAAGTAGTTTGGCATTTTCTTTCAGTGGGTATACATTCTGATATGGAGGACTGTCCACGGCTCTGAGTCCAGTCTTCCAGCAGCTGTAGGAGGATAATGAGGTCCGACCCGCCGTCCTGCCCTCTCAGCTGGGCTGTTCACACACCTGCTGGTATTTCCTCAGCATCTCCAGCTGAGCGGAGCGCACAAGGATGTGCGGTCGAACAGACTTCAGCTTCTGACAGGCTTCCTCTGGAGTCCAGCTGTGTAACTGTCAGCGGAAAAGTGCAACGTCAAAATCGACATACTTGATATTCACTGATTGCCTGAAGAGACAGTCAGGCACAACGTTTTCATAGAATCAGAATTGTAGACTTGAAAACGTCAGGATCTTCTGTATGTTGATATCATTACTGTGGCCATTTTTGGCTTTTAAATGAAACAATGACTTTGAGGTTATCTGTTAACATTTGCTTTGATTGGGTTTACATTCATACTGGGTATGAATACTGAACAGTGTTAAACATGTAGCCGTCTTTATACAGCACAAAGCTTTTAAATAGTGCAGCAGGACGAAGAAGACAGGACAATACCGCCCAGCCCTATAGTATACTATAGGTTATATATATTCATTGAATGATGGTGAAAATTTGAAATGAACTTTGCATTTTGCCTTTGAGCTATCCTTTTGTTTTCTTTTTCTCTCTTTCTTATGCTCTAGACTACTTCTTTCTTTCTACTGTGAACTATCGAAGACATAGGTCTACTTGATTATGTGAAGTGTGGCTGTATTTCACAGCCAAGGATTCCGACATCGCAAAATGCAACAAATGTTTCAAAACGATTACGTGCAAAGGGGGGAACACGTAGAATTTATTGAAACATGCGGCGACACACTATAAAAGAGCCTTTCTTTGATGTCATTTTTCAGTTTTTCAAGAATCGGTTTAGGAATCGGAATCATTTTAAAAGTACCGGCTCGGCATCGAAATCGTAAAAATCCAAACGATACCCAACTCTAGATATAAGTGGATGAACAAGGAGACGACATACTTACACATTGCATTTACGTGTGAAATATAACGGCTATTTTAAATAGCACAAATCTAAGAAATGCCAATTCATCTGCAATGTTTTGATAGCTTGATATGTCGCTATCAGCTGGCACATAAGCACTATTACAACTTATAGCAATATGAATCATTGTGATGGAAACACACTTTCACCGGCTTTATTCGCATTAATGTTTTTAGCGAACTTCAGATAATTCGATCGACAAGTGGATGGAAACGTAGCAAGTGTGACCTGCCTCCCCACCACCGCAGTTATGTACTAACCCGAATGAGGTACGCAGCAACCAGCGTGGCACTGCGGGAGCGTCCGGCCTTGCAGTGGACGTACACGCTGCTTCCCTGCTGTCGGTGCTGCAGGGCAAAATCCACGCCTCGGCGCAGGTTCTCCAGGCTGGGAACGCCGGTGAGGTCAACCGTGCTCAACCTCAGCTGCTCCACCCCTACAGCCCGCCACTCCTGCCGCCAGCATCAGACACATCAGATCAAACCAGTCATTCATAAAAGGAAAAAGGCAACCTCAGATCTGTTTACACTGTTAGAAATCTGTCTGTGGTGCTGAGCAGTCTGGTTTCTTTGTGGAGAATTATGTTAATAATAATATTAATAATAATAATGTATTAATCCCGCAAGGGAAATTACAATGTTTTCACTCTGTTGTTATTGTTATTGTACAGATTACACAAAGGCCTGAATTACACATACATGCACTAATGGAGAGATGGGGGATGCCCATGGAAAGTTGGGGGTTCGGTGCCTTGCTCAAGAGCACCTTGGCAGTGCCCAGGAGGTGAACTGGCACCTCACCACAATACTTTGGTCCGTATGGGGACTTGAACCGGCAACCCTCCGGTTCCCAAAACAACCCAAAAGTAAGTACACCACTATGTTAAATTCCCAAAGAGGCAGGCAGATTTTTATTTTTAAAGGCCAGTTATTTCATGGATCCAGGATACTATGCATCCTGATAAAGTTCCCTTGGCCTTTGGAATTAAAATAGACCCACATCATCACATACCCTTCACCATACCTAGAGATTGGCATGGTTTTATTTCAGTTAGCCTAATAGCTGGTTTGATTTGCATTAAGAGATGATTTTATGGAAAGTACCCCATGCCAATCTCTAGGTATGGTGAAGGGTATGTGATGATGTGGGGCTATTTTAACAAGATCTTCTTCAACTTCAACTTCTGGGTGGAAATACAAGTCAAGTGAACTCACCTCAGCTGAGTTGCAGAAATATTTAGTCTCATACTCTTCATTCATGGTGATAACCCCTTGGACATTTTCTGTTTCTACCAGCTGCAACACAAGAAATGGCAACCATCAATCTAAATACAAACTGAAATAGAAGATACAAACACATTAGCACAACCTTGAACAGCTAAGTAACTGCTAGGCAGTAACATGAATCCAAAAATATCATACATAAAAGCAAAACACTGGGAACATTTTACTGCATAATGAACACTTTACTCTTCTAATAGCTGATACACTCAATACTCACCTATTTACATTGGCCTTCCCTGTGTTTTAATTGTCTTACCCTGTTATGTCTGTAATTAAGTCTCTTGATGTCGTCTTAGCTTAAATCACTGATCTGTAAGTGTATTTATTTTATTATTCTGTGGCTAAAGCGCTATGTACAGCACTTTGGTCAGTGTGAGCTGTGTTTAAATGTGCTATAAAAATAAACTTTACTTACTTACCGTACTTACATATTTTTACTTAAATGATCTAAATACTTCTTCCATCACTGAGTAATAAAGAGACAGACAGACTATTATTTAGTGTTAGCTAGAGCAGTGGTTGTGGTTCCCAAACTTTTTTCATGTCAAGGACCCCTAAACTGACACAAATTAGACCATGGACCCCCATTTAATAATATTTTGTTCCAGGGCCTTCTATCTGATAGGGTTTTTTTTTTCTTTTAGATGTTTTATTACAGAAAAGTGTATGGTGCCCAATTTGACCAAAATAGTCATACATTCTGGCATTTTATGAATGCGCTTAAGTAAAAATAAATGAGTCCCTTTTTTGCTGGGGACACCCTGGAACCGCCTGGAACCCCCTCAAGGACCCCCTGGTGGTCCCCACTTTGAAAAGCACTGAGCTAAAGAGGCTAATGTTTGGGCAGTCTGACCTGTTTGGTGATGGATCTGAACGGCAGCGCTCCGAGGATGACGGTCTCGTCCACTCGGTCAAACCACCGTCTCGACGTCAACTTCTCCATGACAACATTGTAGGCTAACGTGGGGTAGAAAAGTAGCCTTGCTAACGCTGCGGACATGGCTGAACTAGTTGAGTGAATTATGTAAAAGCTTAGCTTTCAAAGTCGACCAGCTTTTTTATTAATACGGTCTGTTATTGTGGGCAGTGGCTCTGTAGTCTGACCTGTGTCAACCGAAACCGGTACATGTCCTCTTGTTCGGATGAATATGAAGTTCCTCCCCCGGCAGGCTGACTTCCGGCGCAAAACCTTCAGAATAAAATCCGTGACCTCCGCACAAAATCTATTTGAAAGCCACAAAGGCACAATGCAAGCAAATCGGCATCAAATCACAGCCATTAGTTCTTTGTGATAGTTTGATTGTCAATCAATTTGTTGCAAGTTTTATTTCATTATTTATTTCTTTTTGGCCAATGTCCACAAAAAAAACCAACAATCATTCAAAAGATACACGTACCAGATTTGGCATGGCTACTTTCCATCTACAAAATCCCAAAATCTTGCTGTCCTGTACTTTAAATTAACATGTTAACATTAACTTTTAATCTGAAATTAACTTTATACACCTAATCGCAAGAAAGCAAGCAAACAAACTACAAACTAACTTTTATTTTTCAAAACACAAGTTACAATATATGTCGACAGGAGGAGGTGGAAATAACCGACAAAAAGACAAGTGTACAAACTGCAAAATATGGATTTTTAAAAATCAAGTAAAAGACTGTTTTTTATGGCCCCTAGTGTTCCCAAATCGATTTATGTAGCTTTAAACCATTGCAACACTTCTCTCTGTAGATTACAATGTTATTCATGAGAAGTTGTTGAATTTCTTTTTTTTTTTTTTTAAACAATGAGGTTCTCAAATTCTAAAAGCAGTTTGAGTACTAGATATCAGAAAACTTCACAGCGTTTAGCTTGTCAGACGGACCAATGAAAGAAGGCCTGGTATGTTAAATGACATTGTGGACTGAAGGTTGGTCTGGCAGCCAGTTGGGCGACTTAGAAGACAATGACAGAAGCCAGAGAAGTCTGATTCTTATCACAACAACATTAAGCCCACTGAAAGAAAGTCAGGCAACACTGCTTGATTTGAGAGTGTTGGCCGTTACTTGGTAAATAGATGCGCAAATGATCATTCTGGGGGTGAAGTATTTCTTTAATCTGCTCACTGATTAGTTAGTATTTAGTTTGCATACAAGGCTAATCACAGTCCAGTGGGTACATCTTGGAGACCTTCAATCAGGGGAATCTGCTGACACAAAGGTGAGAGACATCAATCCACTGAAAATAATTTGTAATCCATCTCTCACTTTGTCTTGATTTCTTCTCTCTTGGCCACAGATGAGCCTAAAATACTTACTACTACTACGTATAAAAGGCAGTGGTGGAAGAGGTATTCAGATCCTTTACTTAAGTAAAAGTACTAATATCATACTGTAAAAATACTCTGTTACAAGTAAAATACCTGCATTGAAAATATTACTTAAGTAAAAGTACATAAGTATCATCAGGAAAATGTACTTAAAGTATTAAAAGTAAAAGTACTCAATGCGGAAAAATCCTCCCATTTTAGAAACTGGAAACAATCCAAACAGTTGTGTATTTAATGCTCTAATCATTTCAGCTGGACTTGTAGACCGTTAAATTGTTGGGTAGTTTAATTTATAATAAAATATCATTCAAGGTTTAAAGATACTTTATTGTCATATTTTATAAACTACATGTGTTTTGTGTGCAAAAATCCTAATTTGTTTGTTAAACTGTCAGATTAGAACTGTTCTGTGCACCATCTGCTACTACCTGTCACACGTTGTGAAATTTGTTTTGTATGTTTGAAGGTGCCAATAAAAAAGATGATCACAAAAAAAAAACTGTCAGATGAATATAGTGGAGTAAAAAATACGATACTTCTCTCTGAAAGATAGCGGAGTAGAAGTAGAAAGTGGCATGAAAAGAAAAGGCTCAAGTAAAGAACAAGTACCTCAACATTTGTACTTAAGTACAGTAGTTGAGTAAATGTACTTAGTTACATTCCACCACTGATAAAAGGAAGTCAATAATCTCTAATAGAAAGGATGGTTTGTGATCAAAGTTTTTTTTCTCCATAAAACTGCCTTTCAAAAAGGTCAATTCTGTTGTTTTTACAAGACGTAAACAAGAGATAAAACACCAGCAGGATTGAATGTGTAATCTGTGAACACTGTTGAGTCAACAGATGACTCAGATTCTTTCATAGCTGACAAACTTCAAACAGCTGATGTTTTGACGCCGAATTGCTCTCATATCTTTGGAGACAGTGATTGTTGTGTGCAATTATTTACATTCCACTGACTGCATTTGCTAATACTTTGTGATACGTTTAACTGGGGCTCCACGGTATTAACTAAAACCAAAATCACGATTCATTGCACATTTTACCTTGATAACGATAAATGAACCAAAATTTAAAAAATTGTGATTCGTTTTTTTTTTTTTGTCCCAATAGCTCGTTGGTGAGGTTTGTACTGTGAATAGGCTCAAATGTTGAAGGTGATATATTTTTTGTAATTCAAAAGTGCTTATTTTTGTGATTTTAAAATAATTGAAGGAAACACAGAGAGCGGGAACTATTATGGCTATTTATTGAAAATATATAAAATTGAAACAAAAGCACACGTTGCATTAAAGGAACTCGCCGACTTATTGGGACTTTAGCTTATTCACCGTATCCCCCAGAGTTAGATAAGTCCATACATACCCTTCTCATCTCTGTGTGTGTTGTAACTCTGTCTGGCGCCCCCACCGCTAGCCTAGCTTAGCTTAGCACAGATCCTGGAGGTAACCGGCTCCATCTAGCCTACTGCTCCCAATAAGTGACAAAATTTACATGTTGTGATTTGTATAGTCACAGCATGTACAAATAACAAGGTCACATGAGACACAGCCATCTTCTAACCGTAAATACATACTGGGAACTATATTCTCAGAAAGGCGAAGCACTGCTACTTCTGCTACTTGGGCGGAGTGATTTGCTCGCAGCACCTGAAGCCCCGTGGTGAGGAGCAGAGAGTTCGCCTGGAGTTCACTCAGAGTTGGAGTAATAGAGTCAACAATTACTAGATAGTAAAAGCATAGTGACCTTGTTATTTGTACACACTGTGACTATACAAATCACAACATGTAAATAGGAACATGTTGGCGTTATTTTGTCACTTATTGGGAGCAGTAGGCTAGATGGAGCCGGTTACCTCCAGGATCTGTGCTAGGCTAATGCCGCGTTCTATTTACCTCAGAACCCGGAAGCCGCAACTGGGAATGACGTCATACCCGAGTTGAATGCGTTCTATTTAAAAGTCAGATTTTCATTGTTTTCATTAGCTCTAGCCCGGTTAGCTATTGTTAGCAATACCAGTTGATAACGCATTACGCCGTTTTTTGTGCATGCAAACAGCGTAACAACATGTCCACAGATAGAAGTTGGACATGCCTGTGTGAACGACTGATTTAGTGAGACAAATAAGACAGAAGTGCTTATAACTTTATGTTACTGCAGCTTTCACAACTGTTGATACAGGGGGCAGCCATGTTGGATTTTGAACTCGCGCTACTCCGAGGTTGTACGAGTTCCGAGCTCGTAAATACGAGGTCAGGGGGTGTGTTTACGACTTTGACCTCGTAAAAAATGAGTTGCGAGGTAAATAGAATGCGGCATAAGCTAGCGCTTGGGGCGTCAAAGAGTTACAACACGCACGGAGATGAGAAGGGTATGTATGGACTTATCTAACTCTGGGGGATACGGTGAATAAGATAAAGTCCCAATAAGTCAGCGTGTTCCTTTAAATAAAAATGGCTTGTGAAAAAAAGTCACATTTTAGTTTTATAAAAATTATCGTCATGGGAAAAATACTTCGATAACAGCTTCATAATTTCAATGTCAATACATTTTCAAATAATCGTGAGAATATTCAAATGTGGATGTTTTGTTGAACACAAGCTTGAGACTAGAATGTATATTTATACATTTAAAAAGAAACATTATCTTAAAAAACATCAGCCAGTGCTTTTCAAGTGAAAATGAATTTATTACATTTTGACGAGCTTTTCCAAATCAGCCATGATAGTGTATTGAATTAAGATTTAACTATATTTAAAACTTTGTGCAGCATCAATATATGGTGTACTTTAACTAACAGTCTTAATCTTAACGGCCTGTTTAAACAACATATTTGTCAAACAGGAATTTCTACGAAGAGAACAGTGGATACAGAAATATATACACAAATACATACAAGTGTAAAAACAGATTTGTATGGAACAGTGTGTGTGGTGCATGTGTGTAAAATTACACAATGCGCTGCAATACATTTTTTTAAAAAGTGCAAAGTATTCATAATACAATTGGCCTGTAACCCCGGATTGCATAACATCAGAAAGCTAAAATTTCTTTTTTCTTTTAAAAAAGGATGTGCAGTACAAGATGCAGACATCTGTGTTAAAGGGCAACTACTGTTTGTTTTTTTTCTACCTGGAACCTATTTTTGTTTTTGTGTCCAAGTGACTGATGGGAACAACAATCTTTGACATTGGTCCAGTATTAAGCAAGATAGCTGCAGTCGGCAGCGGCAAAACAAGCTACAATGTAAGTTAATAGGGCAATTGTCCAGCTTGTGTTTACCTTCACAAAAGTGCTCGTTCTGCCGCTGACAGGCTCAGATTATTATTCTAAGTGTCTGACAACATTATGGAAAGGATTTCTAAGGAGGTCGACGTTCTGTTAAAGAGCAAGATCCTTTTTTTAAAAACATAAAAACATCCGCGAAATTGTGTTCTCTAAACCCACCAGACTCCATGTAAATAACCAGTAATTTTAGCATCGTAAAATACACTTCATTCAAAGTCGACAGAAACAAAATAAAACTACGAAAAGCCGTTTTGGGTCGTCTTTCCAGTTTTCCAACCATCACAACTCTAGTTTTGGTTGAAATAAACCCATGGTTTATAGATTTACATGTGAAAATATGTTGGCTCTACACACGCTAAAAGTATTGTTTTTTTTTATAAATGGGAGTCTGGTGGGTTTAGCGCTAGCGACTTTCAGAGCTGATTCTGGTTAAACAGAAAGGTCTCAAAGAGGTTTCAAAGGTCTATCTCTGAAGGGATCCTTTCCATAATGTTGTTAGACACTTGGAATATTAACCTGATTTGGTCAGTGGCAAAACGAGCACTTTTGTGAAGGTAAAGACAAGCTGGACAATTGCCCTGTTAACTTAGATTGTAGCTTGTTTCAGCAGCGATCATGCTTAATACTGGTCCAATGTCAAAGACTGTAGTTCCCATCAGTCACTTAGACTCAAAAACAGAGGAAAATAGAGATCCAGGTTGAAAAAAAAAAAAACAGTAGTTACCCTTTAACATATCAATAAAATGAGCAACATTTAGAGAGCCAAAGTAGTGTTAGTTTAACTTACACAAACATTTATTTCCCCTGCAGACAGTGACAGACCGCTGACGACAAGACGCTCAGCAACTGACAACACAGTCCTTGTTTATCACTGACTTAACACTCAATATATTATTACATTCATTTACATATAAAAGCTGATAGTAGTGAAAGGCAGTGATCCTTTTTTACAGAGGAAATCAGAACTTCAGTGAAAGGAGTACGCTAGCTGACGCAGTCAGAGGTCAAAGGTTGGTGGTGGTGGAGTTCAGGATGTTGTGCTGGATCTTGGCGTCAGAGGCCTTGGACAGGTCTCGCTGTGGAGACAGAAAAGCAGCCGATAAGGCTGAATCCTCGTACGTAATCAATCAATCAAATTTTATTTTAAAGCTATAGTGCGTCAACCCGTTCTCATTCCGAACTCTTAAAATAAGGACGTTTGGACAGTGGCTGTCAGCGTCTGATGCGACGAAAAAGGCGTCTTTCAGCGTGTTTGTGTAACGCACCGGGGAGAGCAGCAGTTAGATAGGATTTAGCGAGTAGTGTGTACCCAGGAGAGCGGGGTTCGCGTCCCGCTTGTTATAGTCGCTTTTTTCTTTCCTCCTGCGTGTTACAGAACCGTACGCCCACCCACAACCCTTTCCTAAACCCAACCGTCCCGTAGTTCCCGCGTGTCACAGAACCGTAAGCCCAACCACGACCTTTTCCTTAACATAACGGTGTCAAAAGGGACGGCAATAGTCCCGACCAAGCGCCTTTACTTAAAGCGCTAAAGGAGACTTTTAGTGTCAATAAGAACGACAAAGGCATATTTTACGAGATGAGTGCGAGAACCTGTTGAGTGCGTAGTTTGTGTCTCCCCCATGAAGAATTCTAATTAATGACAACGGTCGGTGCGTCCACATGATACAAGCCTTCCGTGACCGCGCACGCGGCCCCCACCCCTCCTCCACGCAGTTGCTAGTAGCCAAGGAGGACACGGAGGATTAAAAAAACAAAACAAAACATGGACTCTTCAGAAGAGGTCATTATCTTCACTTGAGTTTCTGCGCACAAAAGTTGCCGGGCGACACCATTTTCTAAACAAAGCCATGCTGAGAAATACAGAGAGAGTTGTGTGGAGCTGATAGTCTTAATTAGCTTCGTAGCAACTCATTTGGCAATGGCTTGAATGTAACGGACGTTAATTATATTTTATTATATATAATAAAAAGTTACGCATTAAAGCTTTAAAGTGTAAAATCACCATTAAACATGTTCTTAATTCACTTTACAATTAAAAAGGAACACAGAAATAACAGACAACAAAACAACTGAACAGCATTAAAGCAGTAATAATAAACAATTGGAAAACCAGCAACATAAGACAATAAGTGAAAAGGGTTTTGTTTGTGAAGGACGCAGAAAAGGATGGTTGGCTGTAGTATAATGAGTAGAGGTGAGTTTTCAATCTAGATTTAGAAAAATGTCAGCTGAGAGAGCTTCTTTAACATAGTAGGGGGTGGCCAGTCCACAGATGAGGGGAGAATAGGAGAATGCTCTATAACCAACTGACTTTTTCTTTGCTGGGGGAATGACCAGGAGACCAGCATCAAGGGAGCGGAGAGTATATGTATGTATATGTATATGTATATGGTGTAATAAGCTCAGATAAATAAGGTGGTGCGAGTCCATGCAATAATAGGATGATAACGGGGGAAGGGACGACACTTAGAAGCACAATTGCAAATCGACAATAAGGCCGCTTAACATTTTCTAATCATTTTGAAACAACACACTGTGAAAGCTGTTAGTGTGAAATATAGAGAAGACACAGACGGACTGATACAGTTTTAAACTCTGACCCACGACGAGCTTTTCACTGCAGAAACTCTATAAAGTATCAAGTTATCGAGTTACTCAATGAAGCACTCAGTTTTCGTGTAGCCATTTATACGTATACAGTGTCAGTGTCCAACATAACCTTTCCAGGCAGCGGAGTTCTAAGGCGGGAGGCGTAACAGCTGTATGATAAGACGGTGCCGTCTCATCCTGCCAAGGTCATGGAGGAAGTAAACACATTATGTCTGTGTTGATATATTTGGGCGCCTGCAATATCTTTACATTGAAGGTTCAGGTAAACTTAAAGCCTCCAGCAAGAGTTCAAACCGCAATGCCCGACGCAATTGTCTTCGCTAGTGTAAGATTGATGCAGTTGTCAATTTCCCGTCCAGCGCCCACATCGTTTAAATAGCAAATGCACCTGCGCCCATCTTTGCGCGCTGGTCTTACAGGGAGGTGTGTTCAGGTGCATTCTTGGCGTATTGCTACTGTATCTCAGTTTCTTCTCCTGAAAATCTCTCCTTCCTGCTTAGCAAATCCTCCATCATAATAGTAATGCACCAAGGTCCAAACGCACCTGGCTTTTAAAGGGAATGGGAGATGATCTCTGATTGGTTTATTGCATGTTACGCCCAAAACACACCTCTGATTAATGAAGACAATAAGTACAACCCTTTTGACCCATGCGCCTGGCACACAGACCCTTTTTTTCCCCCGACATAAAACTAGCAAAAGTGGATTTGTACACGCCCTAAACGCACCTGCGCCAGGCGCTTCACGCTGCGCACCTAGATCGTTAAAATAGGGCCCAGGGACTTCAGAGAGTTGGGACGGCACGGCACGATAACACAAATTGTGGTTTCCTTACTGCCTAAATTCTTTCCTCAATTGAGTGTTCATTAAATGCTTATGTGTAATTCATCAAGGTCTCCCGGACCTTCTTCACGTATGTGAAATGAGTTGAACTGCTCCCGAGTTTTTTTCGTAACACAGGTCACAGTAGGTTGTGGGTGCAGCTCTACTGATTAAAAATGAAACGTTTTTATTCTAACAAACGTCCATGAGAAAGATGACTGAAAAACAGGGGTGTAGAAAAGGGGTCTAGACAGACTGAGATGTACAGTAGGAGCAACGATCTGTCAGAGCTGTGAAGGCTGTGGGAGTGTCAGAGGCTGTGGGGTAAGACTGCATTCAGACTGACTTGAGCCCTGCGTATAAAAATGCCCTCTAATACATTTGACTGAGGCCAGTCTGTCCGGGCAGCAGAGAGCAGTAGAAGGTAGTGATCTCTTTGCGTGTCAACGCTTCGGCAAAAAAGTTGAACCTGGCTCAACTTTTGCCACGACACAGCACAAAATCATCCGCCAAGGTAGCTTGTTGTCCAATCCAATAGATAAAACGGTATGGTTCCGGAAGGGAAAATTTGCGATTATAAGCTATAATGTCTAAACCATCCTAGATAGAGTTACCACAAGCTACCAGATTGTGAAACGATGGTTGATGCCCCTATAGAAGCCACAAGTCTGTATGGAATCAACCCGAAAAACATGTTTCATTGGCAAAGTAAAAGAGAAGCACCACACTTCCCAAAATCCTAAGCGTAACAGTGGCTTCTCTGATTGGTGGAGCTCGCTGTTACCACGGCTAGTAAGCTTCTACCATTGAAGTCTGTGATGATTTATGTACACTTGTACCAGTCTTTGTCAGTTTTATAAATATTCTTTTGTGCCGAATCAAATGTTTTATGGTCACAAATCACCTTGTAGGTGGTCGGCTTGGTTCCAGGCTTAAAACTAGTCATGATGTGGCCGGTTAGCTCAGTTGGTAGAGCCGGCACACATATTTAGAGGATTATTCCTCGACGCAGAAGGTCCAGCGTTCGAGTCCAACCTGTGACAGTTTTCTACATGTCTTCCCCCTCTCTCTCCCCTTTCATGTCTGAGCTGTCCTATCATTAAAAGGTGGAAATGCCCATAAAAATAATCTTTAAAAAATGTATTAAAAAAAAAAAAAAAAAACTCGTCATAAGCATTTTCACGCAAAATCGTGTCTCAAGGTTTTGGGTTCTGAGAAGCCCTTAAAGTCATGTTTCTGTTACTCAAACCGGACTTCCACAGTACCTGAAGAGAATGCAGCCCCCTGTGTGTTTCTTTTAACGCAGGGCTGATGTCAGTCTGAATGCTAAATGTGCATATTAAAGCTAAAAGCTTAAGCTAGAGAAGCATGTTATGTTGCTCTCAAAGGGTTTCCCTTTGACTAGAGACATGCGATTACTGCATAAAAGAGGAATTAGTCAGAATTACAGCAGGTTTTAGGATTCCAAACACACCTTGACTGAACCGATTCAGTGCTGACCAAGTCCCTCTAAAATATAAATTTACATCATTAGCATTTGTCCATCCTCTACACAACTCTTAAATGCGTTAATATTGCACAGAAATGAGGAAAAAGAAGCAGAGGAAATAGATTAGAGACAAAAAGTGTCAATTACCACAAACTCTGAATATGTGCTGGCAACAGAGGCTATGCTGAAGTTACGCTGTGGACTAGCGGGGATCAGCAACGCACCACTCACAGGGCTCCCCTTCAGCTGGGCCTCGTTCTCCTTGTTGCAGCCTTGCAAGCGTGGGTTGGGGGGTTTCCCGCCGCAGGCTGGCATCCGTGCTGCTGGACCCTGGGGGACACACGGCAGGAGAGAATCCCATCAGACATGTGGCGCCAACTACCCTCTTGAACAACACAGAGATCGGAGTTAAATGGGGAAAAAGAAATGAATGGAGGAAGGAAGGAACAATCCCAATCCATGTTTCAAATGATCAGGATGAACGGAGGACTTAGAGTAAGTTCAGCAGAGTCACGGAATCACATTCAGCAGACAGGTGTGACTCTTCACTGATCTCCCGATTCAATTACGATTATCGTGTAAGCAATTCAATTCGTTATCTCGATGCATCACGATGCGTCAAATACATTTTTCCATTAAAGCCATATAGGATATTTAATTCATAGCTTTTCAAGCTTCAAAAACAAAACATTCTGCAGTGCTCTAATACTAAATAAATTGGATACATGAAACTACAACACTGAGCACATGGCACTTCCTGAATGTGCAAAACATAACAGAATATGTAAACAGAAGAGGTTGTTAAGGCCTACATTAAATTGTAAACAGAAATAATCGATTATGGCCCGGCCGATTATCGATGCAGCATCGTCCGTGTCCACGATTCGATGCATCGATTATTTGATTAATTTCAACACCTCTAGCAGACATCTCAGGAAAATTTTCTGGACAAATGAGAAGTAAAAACAACACTTCGACTGAAGTAATGAATACTCCAAGGTATCTTTATTTGCAGAATTCTGTGCAAGTAGGTCATATCTTACTACAGAGCAGAAAAACTGAATATTATAATAAGTTTATCATTCTGACTGCTGGAGGAAGGACGCCAAAACCCCCCCACCAAATACGTGCACCTTAGTGTTCCACAAAGCTAGGGAAAACACTGGACTGTGATCAGTTGTCCATCTGACTTACCCGCCCCAATTTCATCAAAATGTTGTTTTCTAGAAAGTTTAAACTTCAAGTGCTCATATTATGCTCATTTTCAGGTTCATAATTGTAATAATAGGTTTACATGGTTTCATTTAAAAAAAAAACACCATATTTTTGTTGTACTGCACATTGCTGCAGCTCCTCTTTTCACCCTGTGTGTTGAGCTTTCTGTTTTAGCTACAGAGTGAGACCTCTCACTTCTGTTCCATCTTTGTTGGGAGTCACACATGCTCAGTAGCTAGGTAAGGACTACTAGCCAGTCAGAAGAAGAGTATGAGGGCGTGCCCTGACAGTACCTAGGTAAGGACTACTAGCCAGTCAGAAGCAGAGTATGAGGGAGTGCCATGCTAGCAGCTAGGTGAGCATTATAACATGTGTTCCAAAGTGACCACGTTTGTCTCTGAAGTAAAGGCTGGACTACAATAGAGCTGTTTGGAGCAGTTTGTGAACAGTGTTTTCTGTTGGAGATGGTAAGTCCCTTTGGGGGGGACTTTGGGCTTTTTCACTTTGTGTGCACAAAAAAGATATTTACAAAATAAAGGAAAGGGAAAAAGCCAAAAAAGTATAATATGAGCACTTTAAGTGCCCGGGGGTTTTCTTCTGCTCCCCGTTAATTTTTCTTCCGGTTTGACGTCACGTGTGCTCTTCGGTCTTGATAATGAAACCAACCTTGTTTGCTGAGAGAGGTAGGCGGGGCACAGGGGAGCGACAGACGGTTCCACCAAAGACAGAGCGACTGGTGCTGTTGGGCGTGGCGCTGGAAATGCTGGAAGTCGCATTAAACTGATGAGAGGGGCAGAGGGAGCGGGTTAGTGGCGACACAAAGCAAGACGACTACTGAGCGCGCAACAAAGCAAAAAGTGACAGCGTTGCCATGAACGTGAAGCGGGTTTACCACCTTTCGTGATTTATTGGGGGTAGTAGTGGTGAGGAGTCTGCGTTTGGTGGGGGTCCGTACTGCCGTTCCGTACAGCATATCCTCCTCCGTCTGTTTGCTCTTCTTCAGATGCTGTTAAGAGTTTGAAAAGAGAAGTGTAAACAGGCCGGTAACAATGATTACATGATAGTCTAATCGCAATTTATTTTATTTTTTTTATTACATAATTGCTGTTTCTTTGTGTAATTAGCTAAGGTCCTAAGGCAATATGGCTGTTGATGGTTATTGTCAATTGCATGTTCATTTAAGAAATAAATTCAATGTTTTACGTTACAGGGTTTCTGCAGGTTTCTGCAGCGCAACACCTGAAAAGCAGCGTTGTTACTCTCTGCTCCTCACCACGGGGCTTCTCAGGTGCTTCGAGCAAATCACTCCGCCCAAGTAGCAGTGCTTCACCTTCTGAGAATATAGTTCCCAGTATGTATACGGTTAGAAGATGGCTGTGTCTCATGTGACCTTGTTATTTGTACACGCTGTGACTATACAAATCACAACATGTAAATAGGAACATGTTGGCGTTATTTTGTCACTTATTGGGAGCAGTAGGCTAGATGGAGCCGGTTACCTCCAGGATCTGTGCTAAGCTAGGCTAGCAGTGGGGGCGTCAGACAGAGTTACAACACGCACGGAGATGAGAAGGGTATGTATGGACTTATCTAACTCTGGGGGATACAGTGAATAAGCTAAAGTCTCAATAAGTCGGCGAGTTCCTTTAAGACCATTATGAATGAAATTTTAGAGCTATGTCACGACATAAAAAACTAAACAAAAAAAACGATGTTAGAGTCTGGATACGTCTCTAAACGTCCCTGTTGAAGCTATCCTATAAGCCTCGGTATGGATGGCATGGTGTTCTCAACGCGTAGCAAAAAGATCTTAGGTCCAGACATTAGTTCTCTTTGGGTGGTGTTCCCGTTTATTATAAAAAGGTAGAAAAAGGGTATTTCACATAAAATAGTACTTCACCCAGTGGTGATTACTAAAATGCTGTGGCTTATTGTCGGTGGAGGGGGTACTCGCTCGGCTACGGTAAGAACCGTGTGTTCCCCGCCATCCACACCTTGCCCTCACTGATTGCCACACCTGTAGATATACCTAATTCACAGTGACATACCACACCCAATGCAATACTCCCAAGTGGCTAAAATAAGTATTAACTCAATTAATCTAAACAAAAAAGTGGATATAAATGGCTCCTACAGTCCCCATAGCTGGAGGATGAAATCTGTTCCGAAAGAGACTCGTGCAGCTTTGCACTCGGCTGCAATATAAGTTGCACGTTGGTCTCATTTGTAGCCGTAATACAGCAAACTATATTTGGAGTAGCGAAGAAAGAACTACAACACCACAGAATAAAAAATAAATAATAAAAACATTGTAAAGCGCTGCGGGAGCATTTCAATGAGAAAATGAAGACCTGTTTAAAATTATTTTAGACCTCGAACACAATTCTTCAGCAAATCTAAGACTTTTTAAAAGGCCTAAAATTTTGATTTTGAAATTTTAGACTTCTTAAGACCCCGCGGAAACCCTGATGATAATAAAGAGCCGTTGTTTACTTCACAGGCTGTACCTGTGTTGTTACATTATCTGGGTACATGCCAGTGACATATAACAAAAGATGTATCCTGGGATTCATTCAAAACTCCCTACATAACTGTATTTGTTTGAAAAAGCAATACATAACTAAATAATTTAAAAAGATTTGACTGAAAGAAACAATTATGTTGTTAATCGCAATTATTTCCGAGACAATTCATTGTATAGGAAAAATTGGGAATGGTTACATCTCTGTCAACCCATTTCCCAGCAGACATACAGCCTATAATACAACACGGCAGCTTGGTTACCCTCTCTTGTTTCTCCTTCTCTTTCTCTATCCGGTGCAGCTCCCACTGTTCCTCCACATACTGCAGAAACTTCTGGCCGTTTACTAGAAACTCTCGATCCTGTTCACTCTCCCACGCGTCAATCTGGGCTTTTAATTTCTTTTCCAGCTTAAAGAAAACACATACACATGACGTTAAGTTACTGTCAAATGCTCAAGAACTGTTACAAGATATGTTACAGGGGTGTCAACTCAACTCCACTAAGGGCCACACTGGAAAAGGGCCAGACATGTAAAGTTTGACATGTTTTTGTTTCATTGAAAAAGTCAGATATCTTTGACTTTGTTACTGCATGTCGCTTTTTTTTCTACATTTTCTTTTAGCCTTTTTCGTAATTTTTGTCACTTTTTTAAAAATAATTTGTCTCTTTCTCAGACATTTTTGGCACTTTTTGTCGACATAAAGCCCTCCAAAAGTCAGCAAAAAAGTTCCTTAGCCATCATAGAATTTAGCAAATCAAGCAAAACAATGATTACATTTTTTACAACAGATTTCACAGCCTAAATATGAAAACTCTCTGCTTCTGTGGGCATTTCTGAGTCTCAAAGTCGGCAAATCTACCAAATTCTGCTGTCTGAGTAGTTATTCCGAGTGTCGCGTAATTGCAGTTTGAAAAACATGTTCCCATGTTTCTGGTTTGGCGCACAACTAGGCGGGCCAGAATCTATTGTGAACCTAAATTGATAAGACGGGCCCGTTCTAAATCTGTAAGGGGCCGGATTCGGCCCGCGGGCCTCGAGTTTGACACACGTGGTTTAGAAAATGATATGTGGCCTTAACGTCTTACCTTGGGCAGGCTTTTATGCAGCTCAGACCTCTGTTTCTCCTCTTTCAGAAGATTCCCTCCTCTGTTCGTGAATCGTGTCGGATCTGTGGCTTTTTTCTTGTGAGTGACAAAGATGAGATAGACAGATTATGACTTTAATAAAACCATTATTTAACATGCAGCAGTGTTACCAGATAAATCAAATACATTCAGGGGTGTAATGATGTGGTTCGTTGTTGTTTTTTTTTTTTTTTTAAAGTGTGCACATCTGAATAACAAAGACTGAAATGTACACAAGTGTTTCTGGAATAAATTAATCTACACAGACGGAAATTAAACAAAATTCATCCTGTAATAAAGTGAAAAGCGGAACATTAATAAGTCCATTTCCTCAACTAAACCACAGCCTGCTTGTAGAATTCATTTACATCTGCACAGTGACGAAAAAAAAAAGTACATTACTTTTCTTGTGTTCCTATGTAGAGCTGGGCAATATCACGATATTATATTGATATTGTGATGAGACTAGATATCGTCTTAGATTTTGGATATCGTAATATGGCATAAATGTTGTCTTCTCCTGGTTTTAAAGGCTGCATTACAGTAAAGTGATGTCATTTTCTGAACTTACCAGACTGTTGTAACTGTTCTATTATTTGCCTTAACCCCACTTAGAAGTTATTTCCACATTACTGATGATTATGTATCAAAAATCTCACTGTGTAACTAGTCAACACTACAATATTGTTGCGGTATCGATATCAAGGTATTTGGTCAAAAATATCATGACATTTGATTTTCTCCATATCGCCCAGCCCTATTCATATGTTTATTGTAAGGTTTTTGTGCATCGCCTTTAAAAAATAAATATATATATATATATATATATATATATATATACACAATGTTTATCAAAAAAAAATAAATCTCTCTTTACACTAAATCTGATTATTGATCAATTGGATGGAAGATGGAGTTTCAAAAGAATTCAGATTACAGCTGCATGTCATCATCTTACTCTTATTCTATTTCTTATAATACTTTTTGTATATATTTCCTATGTCTATTTAATGTGCATTTGTCTTATTCTGATGTGCGTGTGAATTTTTCTTTTTCTTTTGAGCTGCTGTAACAAGGGAATTTCCCCAGTGTGGGATTAATAAAGTCCATCTTATCTGATCTTGTAATTTATCCCATTTGCACAAAGTTATTTTTTAATTGAGAAACTGTAGCCGACCAAAATCCTAATCGGCTCTGGTTTAGTACCACTAGCGCGCCTTCAGATGGATGGAGCGTTCGCGTTTGTCTACTCGGAGCGTACTCACCTCTAGCTCGAGGAAGAGTCTCCAGCTGTCCTCCCACTGCTGGACGCCGTCAAAAAGCTCTTTGTGATTCTCATAATGCTGCTTCAAGCGCTGGATCTCCGCATCATGCAGACTCAACAGCTCCTCAGTAAAATCCTCTAAAAACAGTCAATTAAAAACTCCAGTATCATTCGGATTAAGACATCTAAGTCCATGATCACAATCGGCGACTTTTTTTTTGACAAGAAAAAGTTGACTAGGGCGCTTCTGTAGTTTAAAATTAATTAATCGTTATGTGTATAATAGAATGTGAAATATTTAGTTGAAGGTTTGGTGTAACATTTGATTTAACATTTTTTATTCCTCTTTTCATTATTACATTTACTGTTTTTTTCATAAGATAAATGCTGGAATCATGTTACATATTACAGATTGTCTACAGAAATGTCCTATTTTCAGTGGAGCTTTCATTTATTTTTTTATTTTGTTTAACATGATTGTAGAAGGTGCAATATGTGGAAAAAAAAAAAAAAAAAAAAAAAAATCATCGCACATCGAATCGTAATCGCAACATCCCCCCCCCCCCCAAATTGTTCAGCCCTACTCCACAGGATTATGATGTAAAACAGACGCTGGCAGCTTCCAAAACAAGTGTGAAGATTGCCTAAGATGTAAAAAAAAAAAAAAAAAAAAGAGAACCCACCGCTAAAATATGGAGCGAAAGCCTGCCGCTGGTCACTGCTGAAGAAGCACTTTTCCCAAAACACGGCGATCTCGGAGCGGATGGCGTCGGTGACGTGGCGGATGTTCAGCAGTTTGAGCTCCTCTAGACGCTGAACTTCTGCTTGTAACTGAGGAAGAAATATAAAGTGTAAACTGAAAATAGCAGCCACAGTGCCGACACCAACAGAGAAAAAAAAAAAATTAATAAAAATGGATGGACTACGAAGTCCCAGTCGAATCTTCTCACCGCTTCCAGGTTCCTCTTCCTGGATGCGACCATGTGGTCGTTGAAGGCCTCCCTCTCCTCCTGGGGAACCTGCAGTCTGTCCCACAACCGCTGGATCTTCTCTCGGTGAGCCTCACACACCGCCTCGTTCTCCGCCTTGCGTTCCTCCAGCTGCAGGATCAACATGAAGGCCAATTTATGCTTCTGCGTTAAATTGGAGTATGTATGTGGAGATAAGGGGTGTGAATCTTCACTAGTCTCACGGCTCAATTACGATTACGATTATCCTGTCAGCGATTCAAGCCTATTCGATATCACGATGCGTCTCCTCCTCAATATTATTATATATTGCTACACATGGTTTTCATCAACACAGTCAAGCAGTCACATATGTATGAACTCCCTTTTTTATTGTATCTGCTCTTAAAAAAAAGACACTTCGTGAATGTAGCGGAGTCTGAACACAGCAGACAAAAGGAAAAAAATAAATAAATTAAAAAAAAGCAGCAGCAAATCAACAAGTAACATCAGTAGGCAATAATCGATTATGGTCTGTCACTGCATCGATGCAGAATCGTCCTGAGATACCGACCCTACGCCGTAGCCTGACGTGCCCCTTTCAAAACATGTAACTACATGTCGCTCAGCTGAAGCTTGGTAGCGTTGCATCCCCCCCCCCGACTCATTTCCTGGTTCTCCTTCTCCATGAATAACATGATATCAAGGAGAGGGTTAACTTTTCCTGCTACAGGTTTCCGACTGTGGTCAGAAAACACAGGGGAGACACTTTGTTTCTCTCACTATGATTCTAAAGTTGTCTAAAGATTGTTGTTCCCATCAGTCACTTAGACACAAAAACATAGGAAACTAGGGTCCAGGTTGAAAAAAAATGGTAGTTACCCTTTAAGCTTAACTGTATCTGTGGATGGCTAGTGGCTACCTTACCTAAGGGCCGATAAGCCTGTCATCAATGTTGTGTACATTTTTGCTAATAATATGTTGGACTCATGTTTATGTATATATATTTTTTTTTAAATGATTGAACAATAACTTGGGAGCCTCCCTGCAGTAACTCTGAGGACCCCTCCCTAAGGGTCCCGGGCCCCCTGTTGAAGATCTCCGTTACAGATCTTACCTGACAAACAAGCAGTTTGAGTGACGTGATATTGTCTCTTGAAAGGCAGAAATGGTCCTCGTCCTCGCAGACGACGTCCTTCTCGAAGCTGGTCTCGGGGATGTGCTCCAGCTCCGCCATGTACACGGTGATCTGCTTTTTGAGGTCCATGAACTCAGCATGTCGCCGGGCCTGAAACCACGAGAGCAGTCCCCCCCAATTCGGTCAAGTAAGGATTAGATTCGGTGGTTATGACAAAAGGTTTCTGTGTTGTTGATCCTTTGTAGCGGCCTGCTATTTGTTGATATATGGACAGATGTTAGGGCTGCTCCATTTTGGACAAAAAAAAAAAAAAAAAAAAAAATCATAATCACAATTATTTTGGTCAATATCGAAATCACAGTTATTTAACACAATTTGTCACTGACTTTTGGAAAGATGCTGCATTTACTGAACTTAAAAAAAAAAAAATAAAAAAAAATTGTGAATCCGTTAAACTAACCAACAGGGAAAACCCCTTGAACTGTGAAATTTCCCTTAATACTTTTCCCGTTGAAATTTTTGAATTCCCCTTGAAATAAATAATAAAAATTATTTTATTATTTATTTCAAGGGGAATTCAAAAATTTCAACGTGAAATGAAATACAAATAAAAGAAAAACATTGTCTTTGTGATCGTTAGGAGCCGATATCGAAACTAAAATTCGATTAATTGCACAGCCTTAACTGATATGTATTAACTTAAGAGTCATCATTTTAAAATCATCACCCAACGTGACAACAGATTTTGGAGCAATGGAGTAAGATATCCCTCAGTAGCAGCAAATTATCAGGTATCAAGTTGCGATTACAATGTGATTACAGTCCCAAGTGGCCTAAGTTGTATCATTTGTACGTGGAAGGTAGACGTGACAGCTCCGGAGAGGGTGACAAACACTTCTCCGTTTAACATGTGCAGACAAGAATAACGGGACAGATGCAGACGTAAGAAAGCGTGCTCCCACCTTCTCTGCGTTCTGGTTGGCGATGTGCTGGCTGAGGCTCTCCAGCTGTTCCGGTGTGGGAACAGAGTCTGGAGCGATGCCGTACGGCATGGAGCACAGGATGTCGCACAGGTCCTGGTCCTGGTCCAGCAGAGACTTCAGCTGCTGCATCCGCCGAGTCTTCTCCTTTACCAGAGCCTCCACCTGTGTGCGGATGTTCTTCTCTTGCTGCAGCATGGTGATGCCAGTCTCTTCCTGAACACACAGAGAAGATAAGTTCACGATTCGACCGTCTGTATCAGTGGTTCCCAACCATTTTTACATCAAGGACCCCTAAACTGACACAAATTAGACAACGTACCCCCCCCTCCCCCTCACTGGATAAGATTTTCACTTTTTAAATGTTTTATTACATAAAGTGTAAAAAACTAAAACCCATGACCAAAGTAGTCATACATTATGTCAATGTGTTACTTATGGATGGAATTATAGTGAAAATAAATGATTCCCCTTTTGATGGGGACCCCCTGCAACCCCCTCAAGTACCCCTGGGGGTCCGCGGACCCCACTTTGGGAACGACTGGTCTATATGGACGACGATTCATTGAGGGGATTCCTCCGGTGCCGCCGGAAGATCCAGACAGCTAGCTAGACTATCTGTCCAAGCTGAGTTTTCTGTTGCACGACTAAAACTACTTTTGAATGTACACATGTTCCACCAAAACAAGTTCCTTCCCGAGACTGTTTTGCAGAGGCGCTGTCATTGTGTCTGTCCCCAAGATGATTGCGATCGGTTTAAAAATCGCGCTGCGGAGGAGGGTCTGCCTAACGACTCGATTACGATTGCCCTGTCAACGACTCAAAAATCACAATGCACCACGACGTACGTCACCTCCTCATTATTATTATTATTATTATTATTATTATTATTATTATTATTATTATTATTATTATTATTATTATAATAATAATAATAATAATAATAATAAATTACTACACATGTTTATCTTCAACAAATACAAGCAGTCATGATATATATATAACTCCCTTTTTATTGTATCTGCTCTTAAAGGGGAACTATCCAGTTTTCTTTAGCTTAATTTACCTTAACTGAACAGCTTCGGAGTCATTGGAATGGTTATATGACTTTTTTTCGGGTTGAATGGTGGTCGTCTCGCTTCTCCCTAGCGCCTGTGGGCGGAAAAACCACCCTTGCAACTTTGGGCCGGCGAGCCGCCGGCCTCAGCGTCAGGAAGTATGGCGTGATATCAGGTCTCGCGATGTAACGAATTGCTTCACAGCACTGCACACATACAGGAACCGGCTAGGTATAAGAACAGTTTTTCACACTATCGTCATGGCTGAGCCGGCAAAAAAGAAGCAGAAAACTAGGAAAGCATTGTCGGAGGAACAGAGAAAGAGGAAGACTGACCGAGCGAGGAATCAGACACAAGTAAACATAGGAGCTGCCAAATATCTATTCTGAAGCTGTAGGGGGAGCTCTATAGAGAAACCTGCCAGCAAAAAGCCAGAAAACAGCGAAGAAATGGCCAAAACTGCATAGCGCCCCTTTAACCTCAGCAGACAAAATTGTTTTAAAAAAAGCAGCGACCGGGGGAAAAAAAAAAAACAAGCAACATTAGCAGGCCATAACCGATTATGGTCTGTCACTGCATCGATGCAGAATCGTCCGCATCGAGATGCAATGATTTATTTCAACACCCCTTACTGTTTGTCATCAACCAACTAATAACTCAAATGACTGAGAGACATTTTATATTAACTCAGATTCTAAATCATATCAGAACAAAATGAAAACGTAGTGAGTAAGCAGGTTAATATTGTAAATTAGCCCAATAATAGAAACGTTTGCATGGATCATAATGTTAGCAGCTAGCTGTAAAAACAAAAGGCGTTGTGTTTTTAACACTGGAGATGTTACAGTTGTTGTTACCTCAAACCCGTTTAGCTGAAGTTCCAGGCACAGGGTATCCATTTCTGCCTTGCATTTTTCAATGCTGCTTATGAGCCTCTTTTTCAGAGATTCCTCTTCTTTGATCATCATGTCTAGTAAGTTCTGGCGGACAAAGACAATAAAATCAATCAGCATTATGCAGATAGGTGTGTGTGTGTGTGTGTGTGTGTGTGTGTGTGTGTGTGTGTGTGTGTGTGTGTGTGTGTGTGTGTGTGTGTGTGTGTATATATATATATATATATATATATATATATATATATATATATATATATATGTGTGTGTGTGTGTGTGTGTGGATATTGAAATACTTACCAGTATCTCATCATTGTGATGATTATTTTGGCTAATATTGATAGAGATTTCCAATCCCACTATATATCTAGTTTGGAGTTTACTTCTGTGAATCTTTGCAGTGCTAATTATTACTACATCTTTGTTTTCTCCACCAGTTTGTAGACTGGAAGCCTCCTCGTTGTCACACTGTTTCTTCAAGTGAAAACAAGTTTTTGTAAATATCAAAAGAAAGGCAATCTTGCACAGAAAGTTGGATATCATCAGCGTTCTTCATCTAGCATTGGCTAGTAAACGCAACAGTAATAGTTTAAATGGAAATAGCCAGCCGTGGCTGTACTGCAAAGACAAACGTATGCACTTGCGATCAATTGATGAATCATCCAAACACCACATCTGTGTGATGCCATTAGTCCTCATGCTGATCACATGAATGAAATGAATGCCCATATGTAATAAAAACAAAACTCAAAATGTCATAACCTGAATGTATCATTTGACAGAAGATTGGGCTCTTTTCATTAGTTATGAACACCCGTCAATGTTATGGACATTACTAAGATAAATATTAAATACTGTATATCAAGGATGAATATTAGAGTTTGATTAATACATTTTAGTCCATCATATATATATATATATAAAAAGTCCTAATCAGTGCAAATCTTGGTCTCACTTTTTCATTATCAGGATATGAATATCAGGCTAAATAAATCCAGTATCTGTTATCTGTCAGGATGTAAACATAAATAGCTCTGTGCATTCCATAGTCAATATTTTTGAACATCCCTGCACAACCCTGTACAGCTCTTCCATCTTATATCAGATATATTGTGCATATTTGTATAGTATTTTTTCTAATTCTATATTTATGTTTCTTGACTTTGCAGTGCTTTTATTTTCTCTCACCAAAACAGTAAGGCAAATTCCTTGCATGTACTTGGCAATAAAACTGATTCTGATAGTTGCAACCCAGAATGAAAAGCTCTACTTTTAATAACCTGTCTCGATGGCGTAGTTTCACTCATGATTGTCCAAGTAAAAGTCCCCCCCACCCTCCTCTGTCGAAACCGGTTTATAATCCCACAGCTCGCGATGCATTTTCCTTGTAAATAAGCTACTTACCTGTCAATAACCCTGATTCTGATAAAGCATCAGATGTACCATTACCGATTTCTTAACAACTTTACAGACGTGCTGCTGTGTGGAACTCGACGTCTCACCTTAATGTGGTTCTTGACAACGTTAGTTCTCTGCAGTCTCTGGTCCTCGGGGATACCGATTTCCTCCCAGATGTCCTTCAGGTGGCAGAGCGCTTTATTCAGGCAGGACACAGCCTCTGCTGCGAGCACCTCGCTACACGGACAGAGACAGGGAAGCATGCTCAACTCGGTTAGCTATCACTACATCGTTTCAATGACACCAACAGTGACATTTAAACCCACCACAGAATTCACCTATCCGATCGAGCTAACCGACGTTCGCGTTAGCTTAACTTGCTCATCAGTTAACGTTAGCCACTTGCTATCTCATTTAGCTAATATCTATTAATTTACGTTTAACCAACTGACTCCGTTGCGGAGAAAAAAAACCGTTTGTACTTACCTCCTTCTCATTGTTAAATTCCAATAGTTTGTGTTTATCGGCGAAGAGTTTAAAATAACCAACACTTGTCAAACGAGACTAGCGAAGCGTCGCCTCTCTGCCTGATCTCAGTCTGGTCCGTTTGTACAGTTTAAAATATGCGTTCAGTAGCGTTCTGCTCTCTGATTGGCTCGTCCTGCGGGAGCGCTTGCTGTGTCAAACCAATGCCGACTGCCGGGAGGTTCAGCACTTTGTAGTTAGAGTTAACCGCCCATCGCCGGACAACTCATGAATAAAAACAAACACACTAGTTTCATAGCGGGTGTGGTGATGTTCAGCAGCAGTTTGACACTTCATGTAACTTAACAACGGTGCTGTTGATAATTTTAGACTGAAGAATTTACAGCAGACTAGTGATGGAAGAAGTATTCAGATACTTTACTTAAGTAAAAATACTAAAACCACAAAGTGAAAAAAACTCCACTACAAGTAAAAGTCTTGTATTTAAAACCTTGCTAAAGTAAAAATATTATTAGCAAAATGTACTTAAATGGACGAAAAGCAAAAGTAGCCTACTCATTGTTCAGTAAAATGTTCCCTGTCAGTGTTTTCCTATTATATTTGTTGTTTCTGGATTAATGTTCCTGCTGCATTAATATTCATGTTGCATTTTACTGCTGCAGATGTTTAAGGTTGTACTCATTTTAACTCCTTTATATACTGTTGGGTAGTTTGGCATCGGTGTCCTGTGAGAACCACGTATCTCTAAAAAGTTTAAAAACTTCATGGTGTCAGAAACACATCCCTGTTTTCAGCTTTGTGGCGATGCATTTCCCAGCTGATCCAAGAGGCTTTTTAAAGACTTAAAAAGTAGGAGAATATTCTCAACACATAAAGGAACACTTCATCCTTCAGTTTATTATAAACATTCAACATCAACACATCTGAAAAGAGGATAAAAAAAACTGTCACCTGAAAAGCTGTCAGAGGAATGTAAGTGTAGTGGAGTAAAAAGTATTTGTCTCTGAGTAAAAGTATAAAGTTGAAATGGAAATTCTCAAGTAAAGTACAAGTACCTCGAATTGGTACTTGAGTACAGTACTTGAAAATGTGTTACATTCCACCTCTGCCAAACCCAAAATAAAGCGAACGAGCAACAAAACGCGTTAAAAACATTTATTGACTTTATACATCTTTACAGTTCTTTCGTCGTCAGGCACAGAGCGGAAACATTTCCCATCTGTAACGCCAGCGTGCTGGAAGGAAGGCATGACAAGTGACTGCAGGAATGTCTCAGTGTCTGTCCATCAGGGAGTGGTGACAGGCTTCATACAAGGTTGTCTAGCAAGGCCTCGATGAGTCTCGAACTGTTTGTAATCGCAGTTGTTACCACAATGAATTTACAACCTGGGGAAAAAGAAAGCAGTAATGTATGTTAATATAACTTAGACATGAGCATCCTGTTTTCTTTCTTAATGTTATTTAGTTATATGTATGGGTTATTTGTTTCTGTAGAACTGTTTGTTTATTTCATATTGATGTTTAAATATGTTTATGTAGGGGCGTTTCTAGGACTTGGAAGAGGTTCGGGGCTTAGCCTTGACCCATTTAACTAAACTGAATGCAATGCAAAACAGGGATTGGCTTGCCCAGCTTGTTAATAGCCAGTGCATGTTTATTTTAGCTGCCCAGTTTGTAGATGTAAGTTATGTAGGTTGGGGGTCTGGGGGGTCAGTGTAATGCTTATCAGTTCAATTTTCTAAGCACAAACGGACATTTGGAAAAACAGAAAAATGGGTTCAAATATCCAATTTTTCATTTTTTTCCACCTTGACAAATTAAAAAATTGGATCTTTAAACTGTTTTTCCAATTTTCTGTTTTTATTCAGAGGATCAGAAATTTTGAAAATTATAAAATTGCGTCTGGGCTCCAATTATTCAATACTGCAATGGTATTCTCTCCCTCGTTCTGCCTAGCTACGCGCCCCCCCCCCCCCCACACTCAAAACCATCAGTTGCACCTCTGACCCCAAAGTCTATCAGTTTGGTTTTTTTTGGTCCATATGCAGTTAATGACCTGCATATTCCACAAAGTAGAGGAAGAGAATACCATTGAGGTATTGAATAATTGGAACCCAGACGCAATTTTGTAATTTTCTCAATTTCTGATCCTCTGAATAAAAAACAGAAAATTGGAAAAACAGGTTAAAGATCCAATTTTTTAATTTGTCAAGGTGGAAAAAAATGAAAAATTGGATATTTGAACCCATTTTTCTGTTTTTCCAAATGTCCGTTTGTGCTTAGAAAATTGAACTGATAAGCGTTACACTGACCCTGGGGGTTTCCATCAACCAAATTGTCAAAAGAAATAACATGGATGGTTTCCTACCACGCTCTTCGCAAGTAAAATAAATGATCGGTTCACTACTTTCATTGAATTTGGGTGTTTTATATAGCATTTGAAAAAAATATATAAATAAAAGAATGTTGAAAAAAGTGACAAAAATGTCAGAAAAAGCTTTAAAAAACGCAGGGGGAAAAAAACATTTAAAAAAAAAACGCAGAAAAAAAATCAACAAAAACATCGAGAAAAGCAACAAAAGTTTTGAAAAGACGACCAAAAGGTTGAAAAAAGTTGTAATTTTGACCCAGAAAAAAAAAAGTTGGATGGTCGAAGGGAAGACAACACAAGGGTTAATATTACTATTCATTTTTAGAGGAAGCATACCATTAGAAATCTATAGACATTAAGTTCTAGTAATAAATGAATACATAATAAATAAACATTTACTTTGGTTGAAATCAAGCTTTTCTTTGCTCTATTAGGAAATATCAAAAACGTAACTGCTAGTTTCTGACACCTAAGATATATCAAAGGTATTGTAGTTATATCCCAATCACGCTCTACACATTCATAGCTACTGAATGTAAGTAAGATTGTGATTTATTTATGGTTCTAAATCATAAAAAAGAGAAACATAAGGGTGTGAAACCAAGGTTAAAATGACTAGTGTTGCTGAATGTGATGTGACATGTGGTCAGGTGA
Organism: Sander lucioperca; assembly: GCF_008315115.2. Classification (NCBI taxonomy): domain Eukaryota; kingdom Metazoa; phylum Chordata; class Actinopteri; order Perciformes; family Percidae; genus Sander; species Sander lucioperca. The sequence continues at coordinate 36,085,098 of NC_050175.1, forward strand.
TTGCCAGGAATTATGTCACCAAAACTGTACTCCATACGAATATCACGCAAGTGCAAAAATACAACACGCATCACATCATCAATCATCAACAAATATCTTCTACACTACTAATAATATTAAAATTCAAAAAGAATCTTCAAAATATGAAATAAATCCTGACGATTTATTAGGTATCCGGCTTCTGTCTGTTAGATTAATAGTCAGGACAGAAGAAGTGAAACTAAACAACAGTAACACTAACAGGAAGAATGAAGACGAGAGGGTGAAACTAAATGATTGACACCCACTTAAAAACCCGGCAAGTATTCCCCTGTAACATTAGTTAAGTCTCCATGAGCAGTCAGGCCGTGTTTACCTCGCTCTCTGCCGAGGAAACGTAGAGCGGAAATCTCAGAGAAGGTGCAGCCGCCGAGGAACATGACGAGGATGATCCGCTGAGCGTCGTTCTTTGCTTTTGAGTCCGCTCCGCTGCTGCCTGGTGAGAGAGGAAACCTTTAGCATTCATGTTTACACCGTTGATACGTTTACAGCCTATGTAAATACACAAGGTTACTCTGAGAAATCAGTTCCCACAGCAAATCAGACAATACATTTACCTACATGCAGTAGGTCAAGCAGTCAGATTTATCTTCTATCCAACCTTATTTTGGGACCACAACTCACTTTTTTTAACTGTATTTCAGTGATGAAAGCTATGACCTACTGTCTTGCTGTTTCCTGTTGCTCTGGTCTCAAAACATCTCGCCAAAAGGCGAATTGGAATTGTTGGGTCTTTGTAAATTATAGAGTGTGGTCTAGACCTACTCTGTGACAGATGCCGCCCACAAAGAGCCTGGGTCTGTCCAAGGTTTCTGCCTAAAAGGAAGTTTCTCCTCACCACTCGAGGTTTCTGCTTAAAAGTCTACTCTATCTGTAAAGTGTCTTGAGATACCTCTTGTTACGATTTCATACTACAAATACAATTGAATTGATTTGATTTGAATTGATTAAATGTCCTTTATGAATGAAATGAAATGACCTCATGCTTCCTGACGTTTTTTCTTAATTTCTGCAGTTTTCCTTTCAAATCACTAAAGTGTTTGAATTGCACTAAAAGTCAGAATCCAGACTTTTAATTCAATTATTTTGACTATGAGGATGACTCCTTTCCTTTCATCCCTTCTGCTGTCACAGTGTTTCCCTGTCTGAAGTCTTGTACGAGAAAGAAAGCCCCTTAGAAACCCATTTTCACATACAGTAGCTTTCTTTCTCCAGAGGGAAATCTATCTAAAGGAAAATAAATCTTATTAAGTTAATAGTTTCTCTAATCCCCTGTTACAAAAAACAGGGTTGTCTTTTAGATGAAGAAATCAGATTACTGCTGAAAGCTGACAGTAATACGTGTTATACAGTATGATACCATTTAGACGCACCACTTCTGGACAAGACGTATTGTCAATAATAGGAGGTGAACTCTGGAATAGCTTGCCCCTCCCAATAAGAGAGTGTTCTACATTCAACAGCTTTACATCTCACTTAAAACTAGGGATGTCCAGATCCGATCACGTGATCGGAAATCGGGCCCGATCACGTGGTTTCAGACTCGATCGGAATCGGACGTTACCTCCCGATCAGAATATATATGTATATATATTCTCATTATTTTTTAACACATCTATAGTTATGCGGTGGCACAGAGTTAGACCCTTTTGACTCCACACAGAAACAGCAACGCGTGCGGCATGACATCACTTTGTTGCAGAGACGCTATTGGTTAAATGCCGGCAAAGTAGAACACGGAAGCAGCTTGAAGCGAAAAGCGCGAGTATGTCTGCGGTCTGGAGGTATTATAAAGTTGATAACAACAACATCGCCATAGCAAACTGTGAGATATGTAACAGAAGTGCTCTGTTTGTTAACAGAGTTGTTGAATGTTAAAATAAGGTGAATTAAATAAAAAATAAGGAACATCCTGGATCTGTTTTTTTCGCTCTTCTTTATTCTTTTTCTATATATTATAGAAGTATGCTGGCTGTCTCTATGTTAGTCCTATGTCACCTGCCTAGTGACTGCAGATGAAAAGTAGTTATTTTTACTAATTCTGGCATATTTACATGGTGTTTTTTTATACAACAATGTTCATAAATATGCATGGTCCCTATCAAATAAACCAATAAAAAAAAAATATATTATCTAAGCGCATGTGAACAACATTGTCAACATTATATTACTATCTCCCAGTGAACTAACCTGTAACAGCAAATTCATGTCCATTTAGCAGCCTGGTGACTTCTTCAAGCCCCGTCCAACCGTCTCGCTCCAACACCTACACATGACCACCATTGAATAACATTAATACAACATTTAATATAACATAAAAAAAAAATGGTTTCATCGTGGTCTCATTGATCCAGTCACATCCTGTGGAATGAATGAATCCTACTGCTTTACTCACCTGCTCGATGAGTTTGCAGCTCAGAGGGACGTAGGCGCCGCTGAAGATGTAGGCCATGTCTCGTGGGACACGCAGGTCATATTCTTCATCTGACTTTGGGACCTTTACACAACATATAATGTGTTTGTGTGTGAAGGATAGAAACAGCCTGAACAGCATTGTGAAGGTCTCCTAAATAACACTTTTTTTCTTACTCGCCCATGTACCTGTGTGTTTCTCGCCGTGTTTGTGTTTACTGCTGTCTGTGTTGTATTTCAAATCGTATTTCATGTCATTAAACTGTATGTATTTCTAACTTATTTTAAAGCCCTCCTTCCCTTTCCCTAAGTGTCTTTGCCGTTCTTGTAAATAAGAACCTAGTCTTGCATTGCCAGACCTTCCTCCACAGCGCTGCGGAGGAGGGTCTGGCTAGTCCACACAGCATTCCGGGATGGGAGACGACCGTGCTCTGGTTTATTGCCATTCCTTTAAGCCAATCACAATCGACTTGGGCGGTGCTAAGCGGCGCACGGAGCCTATGGAGCTGCTGCAAAATAGTCTCGGGAAGGAACTTGTTTTGATGGTACGTGTGTACGTTGAGCAGAGAGAGAATTTGTTTTTTTTATTTGGGAAAAGCATGTGGTTCAAAAAGACAAACAAATTATTGACCAACACATTCATGTCCTGTCCACGCAGTTCACTTTACTGCCCTCAGGTCAGCTCTTTACGGGCACCACGCAGGAAAACAAACCGCTATTCAAAGTCCTTCATTCCGTCTGCTATCAGACTATTGAACCGTGACAACAGTCTCTGGGAATGCACATCTTGTGTTATGATCCTGAGGTGTGTACTGCTTGTGTTCCATTTGTCTGGGAACCTTATTTATTTATTTAATCTGTCATTGTTCTTAACCCTTGTGTTGTTTTCCCATCAACCATGAACCTGTCGTCCTTCCTGGTCAAAATTGAAAATTAACTTTTCTTTGGCACTTTTTCCCAGCGTTTTTGTCGCTTTTTTTTCCAATTATTTGACGCTTTAAAAAAGTTTTTTTGTCACTTTTCTCAACGCTTTTTAATTCATAAACATTAAACCTAATTTATATGACATTATACCTACTTTTTGAGTTTGAAAAAAAGCAGAAATTATGAATTATTTTGACTAATTAAGATCAGAGGATGTTGAGTGGATAACCACAGACTGGTACATGTCAAAGTTTGGTCAGGATGCTGTTTTGAAACCACTAAAAAAAACGTTTTTCAAATGCTATAAAATTGAATAAAAACACAAGTAATCAATTAATTTGACCTGCGAACAATGTTGTATCTAGGTTCCATACAACGTACATGCATGCATCCATGTTATTTTGGGCAATTTGGTTGAAAGAAACCCATATTTCTGATATAAAAACTTTGAAAACGGGTCAAATTTGACCCGAGGGAAACACAAGGGTTAACTTGAATTGAACTGAACTGTGCCCAGCTCTTGTGTTTTGTCTCTGACATTCTCTTGTCTGTTGTTTATGTGTAAATGTCTTTTTTGGGTCTGTAGACTATTAAAAGCTGAATTGCCCTTTTTGGGATAAATAAAGTAAGTTTGAACTTGATAATAAAACACTTAATAACATTAAGCATTTCCAGCGTGGTCTGAATGATATTCTCTGTGACATAATGAGCAAAATAAAGATGATAATGATTTACCAGGTTGAGCTTTCTGCTCAGGGCTCTGAAGTTGCTCTTCTTTGCGAGAGAAGAGAAGGCGTCACTCAGCTTTCCTGGAGAGGAAGAAAAAAAAAAAAAGAATAAAAAATAAAAATAAAAAAGGAAATAAGGAGGATCAGGACAGTTTGATGTCATTTCAAATCAGTCTTTAAACATTCATAAAATCAAGACTATCCCGTGTTTACTCTGTATATGTTTTGGACATGTCTCTCTTTATATACATACTGGTGTTCTGTATTCTCTCTGTGTTGCAGACACAATTAGAGCCTTGCCCTGTTGCGGCCTTGTTTGGAGTCCTCCCTGACACTGTCAAATTATCCAGGTCTAAAGCAGACATTGTTGCATTTCTTTTTCTCATAGCTAGGAGGTTAATCTTGATTCACTGGGAAGCTAAGCGTCCTCCCTCACATTCCTTATGGATAAGAGATGTGCTATTGTTCTTAAAACTTGAAAAGATTAGACACTTGAAGAGAGGTGCTGTGTCAAAATTTGATCAAATCTGGCAGCCTTTTCTTTCTTATGTTGACTCCCTTGACCTGCAGCCTCCAGAGGCTTCATAATCCAGTAACTGCCATGATGTAGCCTATAGCCTGGTGCTATTGATCCTTGACCTTATCCTTTACACACTTGTTTTTGACCTAAGACCATAACTTTTTTTGAATTTAATTTCATTTTTTTTATTTTGGTTGTTGTTGTTGCTGTTTTGTTTATTTGTCCCCTGTATAGTTATACTTTAGCTTAACTTCTTAAGCTAAAAAAAGTAAAATTCATAAAATCATTCGTCAGGTTCGTGCATATAAAGTAGGGCTCAACGATTAATCGTGTCAAATCGATATCGTGATTTGAAAGAAGGCGATTAGCTAATCGTGAAGATCAAATCGAATGTGCAATATCTAGTTGAATGTTTGCTGTAACATTTGGTTTAACATTTTTTATTCCTCTTTTTATCATTATATTTACTGTTTTTTCAGAAGATATATCCTGGAATAATGTTAGATATCACAGGTTGTTTACAGAAATGTCCTATTTTCAGTGGATTTTTCATTTATTTTTTACTACTTTATTTAACATGATCGTAGAAGGTGCGATATGTAGTTTAAAAAAAAAATATTTGCAAATTGAATTGTAATCTAGCAGGAAAATTGCAATTAGATTTTTTCACCTAAGCGCCAGCTCTAATACGGAGAGAAACAAAGATTGTGATTAGGAGTAGGTTAAAAAGGAAGCCTGTTTCACCTCCAGTTCTGTCGTTGACCAGTTTGCCGACCTTGCTCTCCATAACAGTCAGCGTTTCCCCCGGCTGCTGCTCCACCAGCAGACCCAACTGCCTCAGGTTGGCGAATGTGAGCAGGTGGTCCACTCCATAACTCTGATGAGATCACGCAGAGAACATGTTTCACAATAAAGTTCTCATATTATGCTCATTTTCAGGTTCATAATTGTATTTTGAGGTTGTACCAGAATAGGTTTACATGGTTTCATTTTCAAAAAACACCATATATTTGTTGTACTGCACATTGCTGCAGCTCCTCTTTTCACCCTGTGTTCAGGTCTCTGTTTTAGCTACAGAGTGAGACATCTCACTTCTGTTCCATCTTTGTTGGGAGTTGCACATGCTCAGTAGCTAGGTAAGGACTACTAGCTAGAAGCTAGGTAAGGACTACTAGCCAGTCAGAAGCAGAGTATGAGGGCGTGCCCTGACAGTAGCTAGGTAAGGACTACTAGCCAGTCAGAAGCAGAGTATGTGAGCGAAGGGGGAAGACATGCAGGAAATTGTCACGGATTCGAACCCTGGACCATTAGTCAAATGCGCCTAGGCACACTATGCTTGTTACACACACACACACACACACACACACACACACACACACACACACACACACACACACACACACACACACACAGGGAAGCGCAGCAGCACACAAGCATGCAAAAGATTACAAATAAAAATATTACGGTGCAAATCCACCATCATAATAGCAATGCGCTAAGGTCCAACCGTGCCTGGCTTTTAAAGATTTCCCTTCGTTTGTGCCCTTTGTTTACATGCAAACGTTTGCATTTAAACTGAGACAAACGGAGGTTTAAGCAGCGGAGGAAGTGAGGAAGAGAAGAGAGAGGAAGTGCTTCGTTGCTGTTGTTGCTATTTTCGGGATTGATCTGATTGGTTAACGTGGGCTTGAGCTTCTCGTTACACTGCCACCTACAGGTTTGGCATGCTCTTGACGGCATATATATATATATATACACGGGTACGTGTAAACGAACACTTTTCTGAAAACTGACAGCTGTGCACGATGTTATTTTTGAAAACAGAGAGGTTGAAATGTCCATTTATGAAAACAGCCGGCCACGTGTAAACGTAGCGTAAGTATAACCCTTTTGAACCATGCGCCTGCCGCACTGACCCTTTTTTCCACCGTTAAACTAGCAAAAGTGGATTCGTACACGCCCTAAACGCACCTGCGTCATGCGATTCACGCTGCGTGCTTAGATCGTTAAAATAGGGCCCAGAGTGTGAATACTTATATAATTGGAAGGTAACAAACATGAACACAAAACAGCGTATGTACAAAACTAAAAAAGAAAATCCAATCAGTAAAAACAATATATATATATCGTCAAAATGACAGCACACAAGAAAAATGAAGTTCAGAAAATATTCGACAGGAAATGTGGATGTTTGGTGATTTCTTCAAATAAGGAGAGCTGCTGTCATCATTTTACTACTTCTACCAAGACAAAAAAATGCAATTGTTAGGCTGTGTCTAATGCCAGTCTATTTTTGGCTTCTATAAACATGAATAGTTTGTATTGGAGCCACAGGTAGCTGTTCAACCTCACCTGCAGATACTGTGCTTTTAATGAGCGGTAATCTTTTGGTAGAAGTCCTGTGAGTAAACACACGCACACAGTTGTTACTACAGCATGAGAATAACCTGAATCTTTGAAATGATATTCACACACAAAAAAAAAAAGACGACTTACCGTTTTCCGTGATAGACAGAAGACAAAGCAGCCTCAGACTTTCTATCATGGAAACCTTGAAAAAAAAGAAAAGAATACATGAGTTTCCAGCATAGTTTTGGACCTGTTCCTATATCACACAGTGTTGACGCTAACGCACCTGTCTGTTGATGTGCTCCTCTATGAAAGAAATGCTTTCACGGATTTCAAATCCTTCAAGTAAAGCTGGAACAGAAAACAAGACAGAAGTGACGTCAAAGACCAAGGGACAAATCGAACTAAAAGTGGAATCTAATATATAGACAGTAGAGTATTCTTACAGTGTTCGGTCTTCAACAGCTCCTGAAAATCCTGCTTTGTTTTCTTTTTCATTATCGATTCACAAGCACCGATGTCTGAAAGAGAACGGTAAATATTGCTTAACCCTTGTGTTGTCTTCAGGTCAAATTTGACCCGTTTTCTAAATTTCCCAGAAATAAGGGGGTTTCTTTTTAACTATACCTAATTTTGATTGCCCAAAAATAACATGGTTCATTCCATACAATGTGCTTCGCAAGTACAACAAAAGATCAGATCTCTACTTTCATTGAACTTCGGGTGTTTTATTCAATTTTTTTAGTCTAGAAACCTAGACGCACCCTAGCGGCAGCAAAAAAAAAAAATTCTGGTCAGGCCGATCACATCGTGTATAGAGTCGGTGGGCGGGCTTAACATAATGATGGCAGAGTTGCGACGGTTCCGCGTGAATTCCCTGCTACTTGAAAACAAATAAGATGGCTGCTGCTGCTGGCGAACAGCGGTCTTTGGAATCGGCTTTGGCCGCGACTCTGGAAGACTTGGAGTTAAGCTTTTCTTTGAGAAAAGAACAGCACTGAAGTCATTCTTTTTTTTTTTTTTTTTTTTTTTTTAAGATTATTTTTTGGGCATTTTCAGCCTTTTTCTGATAGGACAGCTGAAGACATGAAAGGGGAGAGAGAGGGGGGAATGACATGCAGCAAAGGGCCGCAGGTTGGAGTCAAACCCGGGCCCGCTGCGTCGAGGAGTAAACCTCTATAATGGGCTCCCGCTCTACCAACTGAGCTAACTGGGCGCCCCACTGAAGTCATTCTTAAAAAAGGAAGACGTGTTCAGGGTTTTGCCGACCAGATACGGCAAAAAAGTTGAATCTATCAACTAGCTTCGCTACCTTCTTCATTGCTCTGCCTGGTTGTAGCGCTATCCTATTGAGTGCAGAGGGAATTTGAAAGACAACCGTTTATCCCGCCCCTCGGATTGAGCTCCGTCAATGGTGAGTTCCCAGACCCAAAATCTTGATGAGGGTCTAGCTTGTCAGGCTACAATTTTTTAGCATTTGAAAAAAAAAATGTAAATGTTTCTAAACAGTATCCCAACAGAACGCTGACCCTTCTGTGATTATCGTTGCTTTAATATTAATCTAAATAATTCATCATTTTTGCTTTTTTCCCCTCAAGGATTAGATCTAATTTCCTATAAATTAGGTTTATTGACCATGAATTCCCAAAAATGTATGAAAAACTGGTAATAAGTTGGTGTTAGTGGCGTTTATACATGGTAGTGAAAAGAAGCGTTACACAACAAAAAAAACGCCAAAAACATTGAAAAAAGCGCCAAAGGTGTCGAAAAAGAGACAAAAACATCGGGAAAAGGGTTGATTTTCAGTTTGGACACGGGAGGACGATGCATGGTCGAATGGAAGACACAAGGGTAAAGAAATACGTGACAATGGATGTGATATGCAGTATTCTGCTGCAACACTCACGTAGGCTAAGCAGCCGGTGTTCCTGTTTTAAGCCTTTTAGTTCCTCCGACACAAACGTCTTCATCTGCTTTATGTCCATCCCCCGACGCTTCTGGAAGTTCATAAAAGAAGTGTTAGCGCTGTCGGTCAGCTTAGTTACCATCAGTGTTGTAATGTAACAAAGTACAAATACTTCAAGTAGATAGATAGATAGATAGATTTTTATTGATCCCAAAAAATGGGAAATAACATTGTTGCAGCAGCAAAATATCAGACACACAGCACATATACAGAGTAAACATTAAATAATAGGAAACAATATACATGAAATAATAATAATAAAAAGACTACTACACGAGCAATATTTAAAATATATACAATTTGGAAATAAAATGTACAACTGTTTCAATAGATATAGATAAACTTAATGTGCAAGTTGGGGAGTAAAAATGTAAAGATAGAATAGAAAGTAGAATGTTCACGTATCTGTACTTGACTTCTTTATTTATATTTCCGGAAACTTTTACTTTTACTCCACTTCATATCCTAAATAAAATGTATACTTTTACTTCGCTACGTTTCCCCGAAGCATCTTAGTCACTCGTTACTACCAAATAAAATCAGAAGAAATTTGTTCACACTGGAAAACAGCAGGTTTGGCGAATCAGTGCTACTAAATTGCCAAGATACTGCACACTCCATTCCTGTTGGTGACCTAATGCCTGTTTGTTGACAAGCGGCAAAAAAACCAACCATAGGCTAAAACTAAAGAAGAAGAGGAGGAAGCATAATGACTGATAGTGTCATGGAGGCACCTGGTGCAGGCACTGCCGCCATAGTAACAGACGATGACCAACCCAACAACAGTGGTGATGAAGATAACGTTACACACCTTTGGCCATAAAGTTCATAATCAAAGTTCTTTTTACTTTTACTTCTAATACTTAAGTACATTTAATATCAGAAAATTACTTTTGATACTTAAGTTCAGTACATATGAGATACTTTAAGACTTTTACTCAAGTAAAAGGAGACTTTAACTTCTACCAAAGTAATTTTTTGGTAAGATACTTGTACGTTTACTCAAGTATCGCTTTCAAGTACTTTATACAGGACTGAGGGTAATACACATTTACTCACATCATATGAAGTCTGGAGATTCCTGGCTTTCTGGCTGAGGAAGCCAAAGACGTTGGAGAAATGCTCGTTTCGGATTTCATTGAAGACCTACGGTACGAGACGTGCGAGAGTTCAAAGAGACATTTACCTTAAAGCCGCGATGACGAAAAACTCTCTAACGTCAGCACCGACTTACCCTATCCTGAGAGTTCAGCATGACTTTTATACTTTTGTCAGAGGACGTCACATCAGGTCCAAACTCCACACACGCTGCAGAACAGATGCAAATGTGAGACGTCGACACACAAGCGTGCACAAAAACAAATCGGCAACCAAAGTGACATTGTACAACTGGGAAGTTTTATTCTACAGGAAATCAACGCAGTCTGAGCTGGAGCTGTGAGCATTAACACCATGTTGTTTTATTATTGAGTGCACAATTAATCATTTAGGCTTTACATTGTCAGAGTAAAGCCCCTCAGGGCCCAAAGTAATCAGCGTTTTCCCCAGCTTTGTGGAAGCATTAGGTGCGTGTATTTGGCGGGGGGTTTAGGAATCCGTTCTCAAGAAAATTATACGTTTTTTAATAAAACATTATGTCTCTTTGTGGGATTTTGTGTCTCTTTGAAGTTGTGTTTTGTCTCTTTTTGTCATTTTTGTTTTCTTTAGGGTTGTTTTGGGTCTCTGTGGTCATTTGGCGTCTCTTTGTGTCCTTATGTGGTAGTTTTGTGTCTCTTTTTCACATCATTTTGGACCGTTATTATCACCATATCTGTGTCTAAAATGTTGGAAAAGCTGGAGCAGATAATAAATAAATAACACTCAAAACGCTTAAAGGTCCAATGTGTAAGAATTTCTCCCGTCTAGCGTTGAGCTCATATATCGCAATCAACTCTCTCGCACCACGCAGTTCAAAGTACGTATTACAGCTACGGTAGCCTTCACGCTTCAAAAAGCCGGTCTCTTGCTCTTTTCAATATCCTTTTTATTTTTCTGGGCGAAGAAGAAGACTCCTGTTCCTGAAATTTGGATTTTGAATACGTGTGGTCCTCCATGTTTCCTTCTTCAAACTTGCCGGGGCCGGGTAGCTACGATACCCATTAGCAGCATTAGCGGCACCTGTGAGTTTATCATGTGACAGCGAAAACGCGAAAGGCGGAGCAGTATGTCCTGTATGTCCTGTATTACCGGCTAACGTATTTCAAGATGGTGCATGAATATGGAGCGTCTACCCCTGTTCACACAAATGCAAATGTAAAATTTCAAGCCAAAAGGAATACTTGGAATTGATGGTGGAGGTAAATATTCATGAAAAAGGACAAGTTTGTGAACGGGCAACACAGATTTTGATAATGAACAACTAAAAACATTACACACTGGACCTTTAAAGACAAAACTTGCTAAAGAAGTCTGACTACAATCATTAGATCTGAGAAAATTCTTTTAGTTACATTCATTCGGCTCAGGTGCTGCACCTAAACTTTATAATGGCATGGAAAACCCTGGTAGTGTCTTAAAGCTTTAGTAACTTTTTGATATTAATGAACGTCCGTTACATTCAAGCCAAATGAGTTGCTACAAAGCTAATTTAGACTATCAGCTCCACAAAACTCTCTTTGTATTTCTCAGTATGACTATGTTCAGAAGATTGTGGCGTCCGGCGACTTTTGCGCACAGAAGCTCGAGTGAAGATCTTTTTTTTTAATCCTCCGTGTCCTTCTTGGTTACCAGCAACTGTGTGGAGGAAGGGTGGGGGTGGTGAGCGATCACTGAAGGCTTGTATCATGTTGACGCGCCGACAGTGTTGTTGTCATTACTTAGAATTCCTCATGGGGGCGACAGAAACTACGTACTATAGCTTTAAAATCTTTGTCTGACAAAAAGCAACAACAAAAAACAACTAACTGACATAATAATTCTAATTTTGTCAGAGTGATTTTCACACGCAGACACACAGAGCTCAATGTGGACAGAGTCTCAGTGGACGGACATTCGACTCTCCACAGCGTGCTTTGATACCCACCACATTTGATTTTAAATATGTCATCCACGAGTCCCTCGTAGACAACTTGCGAGCACAGAGGAGTGACAAAGTCCACATCTGCAAAGACAATGACAACGTTAGGGAGGACAGAAAGCACAGCTGATCAGGATGTCGTCCACTGAGAGACTGAGGATACACTCTTCTCACCTCTGTCAATGAGAAAAACCTTTCCTATTTCAGCTTGACGAGCTTTTTGTTCTCCCTCTTCCACCTGCTCCCTCCACGACTCGTACGCCATCTGGGAGCAGACAGACGGACAGAATTGACGGCAGTTCACAGCAGAAACCTTAACTCGGGTGAAGCCAAAACACATCACATAATGTTTGATTCTGTTATTCGTTTCTGTTGTCTTAGCAACTTGGCATTACTTTTTACTATATATTTTATTTCATGTTTATTAAAGAGGATTAGGGCCACATGTGAAAAATGTATTTGAGTCCTGAGTACATTTTTTTTTAAGTCTAAACATTTTATTTTTTTAATTTTTAAAAAAAAGTCAGAATTCTAACTTTATTCTCAGAATTCTGACATTTTTTTAAAAATTGAAAAAAAAATGTTTAGACTTAAAAAAAAAAGTTTACTTTTTTTCTCAGAATACAGATTTTTTTTTAATTAGTTTTTTAATTTTTAATTTCTAAAATTATTATTTTTTAAAGTTTTTAAAAAAAGGCTGAATTCTGACTTTAATCTGAGAATATTTACTTTTTTAAGTCTAAATTATTTTTTTAAAGTGTTTTTTTTTTTTTAAGTCAGAACTTTATTCTCAGAAATCTGACTTTAAACTCAGAAGTCAATACATTTTTTCACATGTGGCCCTAATCCTCTTCCGTACATGTTACTGTTTTGTTGTTTTTATAACATGAAAAACATGCTAGAGGGCCTCTCATTTTATAAAATTCAGGATATTTTCGTTGTTCTGATATAACAATATGACATTTGCTTTAGAATATTTTTGTATGTTTGTCTTGCGTTGGACCCCAGGAAGAATAGTCTTCACTATGGTGATGACTAATGGGGATCCTTAATAAACAATAAACAATCACAGTGGATCTCAAAGTTAACCATTGACAGTATATAAACTGGACCAACAGATCCCATTGCTCTGGACGGAGACCAGTGAAGGATATTAGAAGCACTTTTCCGGTGAGCGCTGAGCGAAGTTGAAACTGCCTGCGAGCTTCTCCTGTACTATACAGTAATTCCTCTACTATGAGACAGTAAGTCGCGTGGTTATGACACAATCGTTAGCCTATTTTTACAAAAACGTATACTACGGAGCCATAACGTGAGATACAAGGTAATGGAGCCTTTTATACATTGTCGTGTTTCTTTAGAAATAAACAATGGACAAATAAAGTCTTTAAACGCTTCAGATGTAAAGTTATTCACTGTCAAAGTGACGTCAAAATGAATGGCAGTCAATGAGATGCTAACGGCGGGGGGGGGGGGTGAGTGCTTATTAGCATCAAAATGGCGCCATAGGAGCTACGGGTTGTGAGGAGAAGCTTACCCCCTTGAAGTTAACCCTTGCGCCTCACTTTAAAAAAGTTGCTCTGATGTCCTTAGGGGACTAAAATGTCCGCGACACCAAACTGCCATAAAATGATATGCTATTATTTTTCCACTTTCAATCTTTTAACCAACATCAGTCCTGATCATCACTACCAAATATTCATATTCATTTTCAGAATGTTAACCATTTAAATGCCAGTTTCTTTACATAATGCTACTGTTGTTTTTTATGGGTAAAAAAAACCCACAAAATTAAATTATTTTCTGTCTACTAAATGTTAGGGGGGACATTTTTTTCCACACTCTGAGATTAGCAACAATGTTAACTTTGATGCATGCATCGCATCACACACTCCAGTGCTCCATAATACTGCAGCAATGCCAGGAGTGGAAACCATGGAGACAGCATGTATATGCCCAAACAGGGCAAACATGTGAAAATGGCTTAATCTGGTCAAAATAAAATGTAAAAATAGCTAATTTGAAGCCAGGACTCTAGAGCAGTGGTTTCCAAATTCCATCAAGGATGCCTTAACTGACACAAATTAGACCACGGACCCCCATTTGATAAGATTTTGTTCCAGGGTCTTCTATCTGATAGGATTTTTGCTTTTAGATGTTTTATTACAGAAAAGTGTATGAAACCCATAGGCATACATTCTGTCATTGTGTAACTTATGGGTGGAATTATAGTGAGAAAAAAAATGATTCCCCATTTTGCTGGGGACAACCTGGAACCCCATCAAGGACCACTGGGGGTCCCCGGACCCCATTTTGGGAACCACTGCTCTAGATTAAAGCCTGAAACAGAATGCATGATTTTATGCGGTCATTTCTGTGGGATAAATAATTGTGGTTTTAATGGGTTTCAATAGGGGCATTTCTGACTTTAAGGGTTTGAGTGTCTGTATTTGGCTACACAGTTTATTATAAACGTATTATAGGAGTTGAGGTTGAACTCTTATTTGTTAAAGCAGCCATATTATGCTCATTTTCAGGTTCATAATTGTATTTTAAGGTTGTTCCAGAATAGGTTTACATGGTTTAATTTTCAAAAAACACCATATTGTTGTTGTAATGCAGTGCTCTCTCTCACTGCTGCAGATCCTCTTTTCAGCTGGTCTCTGTTTTAGCTACAGAGTGAGACCTCTTTTCTTCTTCTGTACTATCTTTGATTGCACCCGCACATGCCCAGTAGCTCAGATGTAGATCATGTCAGCTAGCTAGCTCCATAGACAGTAAAAGAAAGGCTGTTTCTACAACTTCGGTCAGTTACAAGGCAGGATTAGCTGGGAGACTTCTAAATGAGGGCGCACATGTAAGTAGTTCTTTTGTAGATTATGGTGAACTTGTGTGTGTTGTAGCAGTGCTTTGCTATTGAGAACGAGGTAGCATGCTAGCGTTAGCATTAGCATGCTAACGCTACGAGCTAATGGTTGCGGTTAGCCTGCTCGTTTCGGCTTGTGACGTCACAAGCCGTGCCGATTTTGAACAGCTCACCCAGAGACTGAAGGCAGGACACATTCAGAAACCGTATCTCACTCTAAACAGCATGGATGGATTTTTTTCAAAGTTTGTATGTGTGTGGAAGCACCAGAGACACAACATAACACTACAAATCCCAGAAAAAGTGATTTTTTCATAATATGGGCACTTTAAGTTAGTGTTAAACTTCTTCTTCTTAAAAAAAAAAAAGTATGCTATTTACATTAACGTTAAGTTAGTTAAGTTAAAAAGCCACGAATGTATTTTATTGTATGTACGTTTGTACATTCTTTTCTTTTGTATTTTTTTTTTTTAATCTTTATTTTTGAATAGTTGTTCTTGTATTCTATCTGATGTATTATTTTGTGTATATTCTGTATGTGTGCTGTGTATCTTATATGTTGCTGCTGTCGCACTGAAATTTCCCAATTTGGGATCAATAAAGTCAGTCTACTCTACTCTAATCTAATCTAAATGTCCCCAATGAGACACAAGGGTTAAACTCAATGACAAGACAGTTTTTGGTCTCCGGTAATACTGCACCTTGGAACATCGTCCAATCCCGTAGACTTTAGAGAACGGGCCGTAGAGGGAGTGGAGGAGGTGCAGAGCGCTGCCGGCTGTCCTCACCCAGCGCTGGTCCCCCGCCTGCAGTGGTGGAAGAAGTATTCAGATACTTTACTCAAGTAAAAGTACTAATACCACACTGTAAAAATACTCTGTGACAAGTAAAAGTCCTGCATTGAAAATCTTACTTAGTGTGAGTATCATCAGGAAAATGTACTTAAAGTGTTAAAAGTAGAAGTACTCATCGCAGAAAAATCCTCCCATTTTAGAAAGTGTAAAGGATCCAAACAGTTGTGTGTTTAATGGGCTAACCCTTTCAGCTGGATTTGTAGGCCGTTATACTGTTGGCTAGTTTAATTTATAATAAAACATAGTATTTTATAAACGACATGTGTTTAGTTTGCAAAAATCTGTCAGATGAATGTAGTGGAGTAAAAAGTACAATATTTCTCTCTGAAATGTAGCGGAGTAGAAGTAGAAAGTGGCATGAAAAGAAAAGACTCAAGTAAAGTACAAGTACAAACAAGAGCATAACTTTGGGTTCAACACTGGGGGGGTTGAGAGCTCCAACTATCTAGGGAGGTCCCGGGACATGTATGCATGTATTTAAAAAAGGGACAAAAACTGTTGAAAAAAAAACTAGAAGAAAAGAGACAAAACCTCCAAATGCGACAAATGTTGGAAAAAGCGTCAAAAACCGTGAAAAAGACTTGGAAAAAAGAACTTTTTAAAAAAGGCGACAAAAATGTCAAAAGAACTGTCAAAAAAACCTCAAAAAAGGCGACAAAAACTCAGAAAAAAAAGCAATAAAAACATTGAAAAAAAACAACAAAAACGTTGAAAAGGAACAAAAAATGACGTCTATGTGTACAAGTACCTCAACATTTGTACTTAAGTACACTACACGAGTAAATGTACTTAGTTACATTCCACCACTGCCCGCCCGTGTGATGGAATTCAACCTGATGCACATGTGTTGGTACTCGGGTGCTACAGTATGTGCTACTATCTATCTAACTTTACTCTAATTTGTATCACAAGGTGCAGCAGAATACTTCCTAGAGGAAAGCAATTAGACATTTAGAGTGTCGAGTGTCCAGGAGGGGCAACTATGAATGTTTTTTTTTTCATACTTTAATTTATTAATCAAATTGTAAACATTTTGTATTACCTGATTAATGGAGAAATCCGGCGCAAAATGAACATAGGGGTTAATAACATGTGTACCGAGTCGACTGTTCTCTTTGATATGTTTTCATGCTAATCGAATGTGACCAGTTTTCGCGCAAACCGCTAATTAGCTTATAAAGCTAGTCCTCGGGGCACGAGTAAAGTAAAAAGAAATCGCTGTTTCTATACCACTAACAAGGCTCAAAATAGCACCACACTTCAACGGTAGCATAATGAGGGTCCCTACATGTAAACCAAAGGATTGAGAACTTTGTAAGTGTACAGACAGTTTATTAAAAAGATAGTTTAGAAAGACAGTACCGTTCATGTATACATGCGGTCAATGCAATCACAATTTTCCCGAGCCCATGTTGACATATTTAAATTGCTTATTTTATGTCCGACCCACAGTCCAAAACTGAAAGATATAAAGTTTACAATAACAGAAGGCAATTCTTCCCAATATAAAATGAATCGACTAATCATTTCCGTGGTCATCATTTACCAGGAAGTTGTCTCGAAAGAACTCAGGCAGCTCCAGGCTGATGATGTCATCGTCAAGAGGAAGAAGATAAAAAGACCACTCATCAGTGGTCACATCTGTGGGAGGACAAAATCACAAGTGGTTTTTTAAAGATTTTTTTGGGACCTTTTATGGCCTTTAATCAGCAGGACAGGAAATGAGAACGAGAGAGGGGGGGGGCGACATGCAGCAAAGCGCCACGGGTCGGATTCGAACCCGGGCCGCCGTCCAGGGACTCAGCCCACATGGGGCGCACACAATACTGGGTGAGCTAAAGCATGCCCCGGACAAAAACAGGTTCAACCCTTTCTCTCCCCAACACTGATCATTGCTACTTAAACAACAAGTGAAGAAAGAAGGATGCTCACCGCCAATGATCCCCTGTTCCTCCAGCACCGCGTCACACGCATAAAACTGGACGACACAGGACGGTCAGCAGGTACATATCAACAACTTGATCCAGAACAAATCAAAGCAGAGTGTGTGCACAACAGCAGAGCGGGAAATACCTTCTGAGGGGTAAAGATGATCTTGTATCTTCTAAATCGTCCTGTTGCCTTGTCTGCATTGGCCACATCTGGAACAAAAAGGAATATGGCATGACATAATTTATTAGGCCTATTGTTATAACTGAGTCACTACATGTATGTAGGCTGGGCAAGTGTCAATACCTGAGTTTTGGTACCAAAACAGCCCTTTTTTTATACATATACAAGTTGTATTGTTTTAGTTTCATTCAATTTCATTAAAATATTTATAAAAATATTACTATTGATACTATTAAACAAACATTTCCTTCATTAAAAAGAAAGAAAACATTCAACTGTACTTACCACATATCCATTTAACAGTTTGTATTCTAGGCCGGATCAGAAAACAGAGCCTGTAAGAGAGTGATGTCACATTGTCAAGCAGTCACATCAGGTGTGTGTGTGTGTGTGTGTGTGTGTGTGTGTGTGTGTGTGTGTGTGTGTGTGTGTTAAATGATGTTAGGAGTATGAAAGGAGCATGGCTCACTGATCTGAGGTGCTGACAATAGGTTTGTATTCCACTTTGTAGAGTTTGTCGACTTCATGTTGCTGTAAAAAAAAAAAAAATAGGGAGGGTGGGGGGGGGATGTTATTGGAACTGCAGATTCTCAATCCCAAGAGTCAGAAGAATCTGATGAGCTTCACCTTTAGCGTCGACACATTAGCAATACGATCCAGCGGACTCATCAAGTCTGCCTCGATGAAGAGGTCCTTCTTCCCCGGCAGCTGTGTGACAAAGTGAGGAAGATGGAAGAGTGAAGACAAACAGGAAATATGTTTATAAACTGTTCATAACACAAACAGGTCTATTAAAATGAACTACTTGGCAATGTTGCAGAGTAAAAACATTTACTTTATACACAGCACAGCACCTACGGATAAAGAAGAGCTTGCACAGTAACACACACAAATCATGTGTAGGAATTGTTCAATATTCGTAACACTGTTATTATTTTGTCAGTGTTAGAATTTTGTTGTTGTCAATAATCCAAGTTGTGGCACACCCATTTTTTTTCTACTGAAGACATGAATCTTAAAAAATGGGTCCAGTTTCATTTTTCATCGTTCGCCTAGACCGGCGGGGGAGGATGTATAGCCGAAGACACGGCACCCCCTCCTCTTCTCTGCTTCTCTACATAGTCATCCGATTCATTTACCAACCCTTGTAGGGCTGGCTCAGGTTTGCCTCTCAGTTATGCTGTTATAGTTTTAGACTGCCGGGGGACTTCCTTTGACACACTGATCTCCTCTCTCTTTCCATCTGTGTGCATTCATGTTCCAGAAATGCTTGTTACTAACTTAGCTCTGGGGAGTTTATTCCTTATGTTTTCTCGCCTCCCAGTTTTCCTTGGATTGGGGTGGCACCTAAATCATGGTTGCAGCTTGCTTGATGCCCTGATGTGCCCTAGTACGCTCCGCAACGCACAGCTACGCCCCGCAACACCACCCAACGCCCTATCACGCTCCGTGACACCCCCCTACGCCCTGCTACGCCCCGCAACACCACCCAACGCCCTATTACACTCCGCAACACCCCGCTACGCCCTGCTGCGTCCCGCATCGCTCCGCTATGCCATGAACTGCTACAACTATTATTTCTAGTCATAGTTCCTCTATCTTTACTGTTACTATAACTGCCACTGTTCATCATTCCAACTGCTATAATTATTATGAATCATATTTCTCTATATCTGTATATCTGTATCAGTGTCTGTGTCCAAACCGGCGGCGACTGATGCCGCCCACAGAGAGCCCGGGTCTGTCCGAGGTTTCTGCCTAAAAGGAAGTTTTTCCTCACCACTCGAGGTTTCTGCCTAAAAGTCTACTCTATCTGTAAAGTGTCTTGAGATACCTCTTGTTATGATTTGATACTATAAATGAAATTGAATTGAATTTTAAAAAAAGGCAAAGAAATGTTCTAAAACAGCTGTTCGCTGTAGTTTTCATCGAACAGGAGGAAGGAAATAGTGCATTTGTTGGGGATTATTTTCAGCGGCGGATTAATCCACGTTTGGTGCTCTAGTGAGTATTTGTGGCAGCAGGTAGGTGTGCGTGTGGGATTGGGTCAAAATAGTGTGTTTGTTCGTGGTAATAAAGAAACATGTCACCCATTGCAACAGTGTGGCACAGAGAAACACCGGGCTTTGGTTACACAGACAATACTTCTTAGTTGACGATAAGAAAATATACAATATAAAATATAGAAATATTGAAACCTGCTGTGACATCAAAGATGGGGTGTGGTCAGCAGTGCAACATCTGCTTTGCAACAGCTGCTTTGTAATTGCCTAAATAGTCCCTGCAATTTAATCATGTGTAAAAGTAACCCCTTTTTTTCTGTTTTGACATTTTGTGCATTCAATTATTGTACTATACTAAGAAACCTGACATATGCATTGTTTACATGCCATTCATATAAGGGGTGGTATGTCTGCAGTAGGAGCCAGATGACAGCCAGCCGAACCGCACTAATAATAGACATGTATTTTTCACTTGTTCCCACCTGTTCCAGCAGGTAGATCAGCTGATCCCTGGCCAGCCTCTTGAGCAGAAAGAAGTCAGGGAGCTCCGGGCAATCTGTCCTGGCACTGTGAGCCATGTTGGGCTATAACGGGGGACAGGACAATAATCACTCATCCAGTGGACAAAGAAAAGAGTACTCCTATAATTACCGAAACAGAATGACACAGAGGTTACAAACAAATGAATCACATAGAAATGACTAAATATCTGCTGTGATTGACACACTAGCTAGGTTAGCTTGTAGGCTAAAAACACATCCTACTCATCACACGAATTTTCAAGTCTAAGACTAGCGTCAAAATGCTGACAGTTATATTAAAATAGTGTTCACGAACATATTAAACAAAGGAAAATAGGCAGTAAATATCTGTACAATCATCGACAAAAAGGCGTTTAGGTCACATTAAAAGATACCTGCTTCCTTAGCTAAATAAGCGGAATTGATCCCATCATCATCATCATCTGCTGTTTCCCCCCGGACACGAAAATGAACGGACTGGTGCATTTGCATTTCAAGCTGCCCCATTGGTTCTCTTAATACATGGTAGGTATCCATCCATGGTGTGAAACATGAAACGGTACACACGTCCTGTCTCCTAAATAGTCGCGGACTCGTTTATAAGTGTAGTGAACGTCGTTGCTAACATTAGATATTTGCACAGCTAATACCCATATTTAGCATAAAGATAATAAGTTATCTGTGGCGTTTGAGAACGTTACTTTAGTTGACTTTAGCCTATCCTTTGCCAGATCTCGCGGGAGTTTGTTGCTAAGACAGAAACAGGTCTCGAACAGAAAGTTAATTTTCTCCTTTTGTCCGTCTAAAAAAAATTCTTTTTTTTAATATTAGGTAGATATAGTATATGTGGCTTGTGGAAAATAGGTCCAATATTTACTTTGGTGACAATGGGGCGGAAGAATCGGTCATAATCTGTGTTTACGTTCACTTATCGGAATCAATAAACATACTCAGGGCCTATCGCTAGTCTTCAAGAGGCAGGGCAGGGGCAGTGGCGAAACAGACACATGATATCAGCAGGAAATTAATTTGCGTATCGTTTGGTTTCTGACTGTCTGTTGGAGGAGCGACGTTGACCTGACGCAGTTTTTCTGTCATTACATTTACGTTATTTTTCCACCATGAATTCGGACACGGTTTTATTGTTGGAGACTATTAATTTTGCCGCAGAGAAACATCGTAACCAGCGACGTAAAGATCCAGAGGAAACGCCGTACATTAATCACCCCATCGGTAGGAGTACTTTCTCTTTGTTGTGATGCCGTCAGGATAGGTAGGATACAAAAGTGTTAATGAAAGAAGTGTTTCAGTTACGTATTCAGTACGCCTTTGTGAAATATTAATTTAAGTTCAAGTTAAATGTCATATTTGCAGGAAAAAGCAGAACATTTGTGGAGGATGATGCTAAAGAGTCAGTGGAACAGATGTCTGTGAATGTGCTCAGTAATCCAGGTCAAGGAAGGCTTAAAATCAAGGGCCACTGAAGCAGCAGCAGTGGCAGCAAAAACTGTCCTATCCTGTTAGTAATGTCCTGAGGAGTGTCCCGGGACAGTCAGACACTGTCTTGTACACTGTCCTTTGACTCCCAGACACTGTCCTGGGACAGTCAGACACTGTCCTGTACACTGTCCTGTCACTCCCAGATACCGTCCTGTGACTCCATGACTGTCCTGGGACAGTCAGACACTGTCCTGTGACTCCCAGTGAAATTGAAGTGGAAAAAACATACATAAGGTCAGCTGCTAGGATAAATCAAAAATAAAAATGTATGGATTCCAATATTGTTTATAAACGTCAATATGTGTTTATGGATTGTACATTACAGTTCACTGTTGAAAGCATTTGGAACTGTGTCACACGTTCTTACTTCAAAAGACCCTTGTGGTGAATAGACTGCTGCCGAGTTTAGTATGTCTAGATATAATGGGACTGTGACTTTCTTGGTTGTATTAATGGTCAGTGTACACTCAGTTTGTGATCCTGATATGTCTGGCAGCGGTTAAAACCACTAAGACATCTTGTTGACTTCCTCGCTCTGATTCTCACTGCTGTCTGTGTGTACTTTTAAGGAGTAGCGAGAATCCTCACCCACGAAGGAGGCATCACAGACATCGAGGTTTTGCAAGTATGTTATCAGTTATCAGTTCACTAATGTCAGTTCCGGTCTTTCTTGTATTACTGAGCCGGTGTATCGTCTTCCCCGCAGGCTGCTCTGCTTCATGACACAGTGGAGGACACGGACACAACTCCTGCAGAGATCGAGGCAAAGTTTGGACCGATTGTAGCTCGTATCGTTCAGGAGGTGACGGATGACAAAAAGCTGTCCAAACATGAGAGAAAGCGCATGCAAGTGGAACACGCGCCTCATTGCAGCGGCCAAGCCAAACTGGTTAAACTGGCTGATAAGCTGTACAACCTGAGGGACTTGAACCGCCGCACCCCTGCCGGTCAGCACCCCTCTCTCACAGTCATTACTTTTTACTGTAACTGAGTCGCATGTGGAAGGGGCCAGATTTAAGGTGTTAAATGACAATAAATACAGTACATACACATTTTAATGTAAAAAATAACAAGAACCTAAATAAGGATGCAGCATTATGTAATACAAATTGGAATAGTAGAATCAGAATCACCACATACAGGGAATTTGACTCTGGATTTGTGTTGCTCTAAAGTACATATACAAAGAACATACGGCTAAAAACAAGGCTATGCAAGGCAATACAAACGTTTGACTACTATGTACAGATATACGTTCGTATATTTAAATTTCACACATGCATATGGATACACGTACATGTATACACACCATAATACACACATGTAAAAAGCAAACAACAGATCTATGAGATTTGTAAACAGCAATACACTGGAAGTATAATAGTATAATAGTAGCTACAAAAAAGCCCAAAACTAAACCTATCGGAAAAAAATAGCATATTGTAAACAGCATGTGTATTTAAGTAATATAGTAAGCTAGTCAAACCGATCCAATACCCCTGCTGTTTTGAGTTCAACTAGAGATAGGAAAATGCAGTAAATAACACAAAATTACCATCAATGATTTTCTATATTTTTCTTATTGTCAACAAATTCCCTGAAAATACCAAAACCAACACTGTTAGTCCGTCTCTTAGTTCTTTTTGACTTCCCTGCCCTGGCTCTCAGCACCAAGACAATTCTCTAGTGAAGACTTAAGTCTTTCAAACAGCTCCAAAATTTCATTTTTTTTTTAAAAACGCTAAATAATTTACTGAAACAGCTGGGCATTGTAGTTTTAAGCAACTGTGACTCAAACACAAGGACGTAGTGCCTTTGGGGGGGAAACTATTTTCAGCTATATCAGGCTTAAGCTACACAGGCGATACTTGTAAGTGGGATCAATTCATTGATGGTTTTGATCTCGTGGATTTGTCGACTATTAAAAAAAAAAAAAAATTGAAAAATGACAGTGCAGGAGTACACAGAATAATGTGTACCCAAGTCATACAAATAAAAGTACTCATTTGGGAAAGGGGTTCCTGTCAGACAGTTGAATCATAGATGTTATGTTAACCTGTCTAACTATTACTACTTCAGACAATAAAACAAAACAAAAACTGTACTCTGGAAGGACACTGGAAGCTACAGTTGTCAGATAAATGGAGTGGAGTAAAACTGTAACACCTCCCAGTGAAGTACTGTTAGGAAATTCTCACAAAATGGAAATGCACAAGTACCAATACCTCAAAATGTACTTAGTCCCCATACCGTCTCCCTTTTGTGTGTGTGTGTGTGTGTGTGTGTGTGTGTGTGTGTGTGTGTGTGTGTGTGTGTGTGTGTGTGTGTGTGTGTGTGTGTGTGTGTGTGTGTGTGTGTGTGTGTGTGTGTGTGTGTGTGTGTGTGTGTGTCAGGCTGGACAGCCGAGCGGGTGCAGGAGTATTTTGTGTGGGCCTGTGAAGTGGTGAAAGGCCTGAAAGGAACCAACTCGGCTATTGAGGAGAAGCTGGAGGAGCTGTTCAGACAGAGAGGGGTCCAGCTCTGACAACACAGTGGAGAGCAGAACGGTCATATTACAAATGTATTACAAAATACATTATAATTTGTAAATTATGGAAATAAATAATATTCATATACATTGGTTTGTTTTTTTGTTTTTTTTTTACATTCTTGTTGAATATTTACATAGGGTATGGATAGATAGACGTATATTGATCCCAAATTGGGAAATTTCAGTGCTACAGCAGCAAAATATCAGACACACCGCGCACATAAAGAATATATAATGAAGAAATATAAAAATAGGATAGAATACAAGAACAAATATTAAACAATTTAAAAAAAAATTAAAATACAAAGGAAAGAATGTACAAACGTATATAGAAGTTGGGAATAAAAATGTCCAACTACTTAAATGTTGAAAGTTACTTTATTAGTTATTTTATTCCAGACGTGTTTGAGTATTAGTGCCACAGAAACACGCACACGGTTAACCACTTTTTTACTGTAAACACTGATTCTTTTTCTGACATTGGGGAATTTAAATAAAAAACTATATGTATCTAGAGAGCGGTATTGTATTGTTGACTTGCAGAATATCTCAATTTAGCTGTAATCTTCTGTTATCAACTCTTTCACTTGATGTTTATTTCGAAAATAAATGTAACTGATGGAAAATAGTCATCTGTATTCCGTGGTCTAAAAATCCAATAAGGTGTGGTTTTGGGTTCTTTAGTGTATATTTCTTATTGGAAGGAAATATAGGTCTGAACCTTATTTTTACAGTTTATGGTCGGAACAAATCCACTTCCTGTCCGCTTACTCTTCAGTTAGGTCGCTTCCGTTTGGCTGAACCAGCGACGAGCTAATTCTTTTTCAAATAAAATACTAATTTTTACCGCTGTTCAGTTGATACCCTCGACAAGGCAGTCATGTCTAGTCGTGATGCCCTCAACATGAAGCTTCCTCCGATCCAGTCCACGGCCGGAGCCGTGCCGGTCCGGAATGAGAAAGGTGAGACGTTTTTCCTTCAGCTAGCAGCGTGCTAAGTTAGCCAGCTAGCTTAGTGTAACCTCACTGTTAACCGCAAATAACAACAACTTAGGTCCGTTGTCTGACTCTAAATTGGTTTCGCAATAAGATGCATAACCGTTACATATTCATGCGATGTCTGGGTGTCCACATTTATTATGTATTTGTTTATTTAAAAGGGACAATGCACATCAATTGACATTTTTTGTTTACACTCAAAATGTAAATGTGCCAGAGTTAGCAAAAAAGCTAATTTTCATCTGTAGTCCCTTGGCAGGTCAACACAGCATCATATTACATTAATAAAAATAATAGAGATAGAAGATAGAAAGCAAATTAAGAAAGAAGAAGAGAAAAGAGAAAGGGACAAAAAAAATAAGTACAATACAAAGAATACCTTGGACCTAGGATGAGGTAAACCAGCTATTGATGATTGCAGTTCTGATTGTTTTTAATCCATCTCTTGAGTGTGCTTTTAAATGATAGATAGCTGGTGCTCTCTGAGTTCAATAGGAAGGCAGTTCCAATAATTTGAGGCCCGTACTGAGAAGACTATTTGGCCAAACTTACTACTTACTACGCTGGAGGATCAAAAGTATTTCAATAAACCCCGCAAGATCCAGTACAACAACACCAACTACGGCCTCAAAAAGTTGCCATGGAGTTGAGTCAGCTTCTCTCTGATAACGTAACGTGTGATTATACCACACTGTGAAACTACTCCACTGCAAGTAAAAGTACTCATTGTGCAGTAAAATGTTCCCAGTCAGTCAATGGTGTTTTCCTAGTATACATGTTTCAACGAACAGTTGTTTACATTATTGATCAATTAATTATTATTATTTTTAACGCACTTTCCCAGAGCACAATGTGAGTTCACTTAATCGCTTGTTTTGAAGAACAAACCATTCAAGATCCATATGATTACATTTATAATGATATAAAACAGAGAACATACTCAGATTTGGGCCTAGAACCAGCATATCTTTTGTCATTTGTGTGTGATAAACGATGAATTGATTACCACAATTGTTGCAGAATTGTAGTATCAGCTTTAGAAACCTAATTGCATCCCAAAAAGGAAAAAAAAAAACAATTTAAATAATAATGAATCATCAGCTTTCTGTCTGTCTCAACAAAAATGCATTATAAACTTGACTGAGTTAGTATATTTTTTTTAGTTACTCCGAATTAAGGCATCTTTATTAGCCTCTGTGTTGTCCTCCCAGCTAAAAATAAATAAATAATGTTTCAACATTTCTTTGAATATTTTTCTAGGCCTCCGGCACTTTTTAGACGTTTTTGTGTAGTTTCAGTTGTTTTTCTGATGTTTTTGTTGCTTTTTTGATATTTCTGTTCCTTTTTTGTCACTTTGTTTGTCTGATTGTCACTTTTTGTCACTTGGCCATTTTTGACGCTTTTTCTGAAGTTTTCAACGCTTTTTTTCCCACCAGTATATACACACCACTAACACCAAATTATAAACACTAGTTTCACACTTATTCTGGGAATTCATGGTCAATAAACCTTGTTTTTATGAAATCATACCTCATTTTTGAGTTTAAAACGCAGAAATATGCTATAATATTGAATAAAACTCCCCAAATGTAATGAAAGAAACTGAAACTGATCTTTAATTTTACTTGTGAAGAACGTTGTATGGAACCA
Source organism: Sander lucioperca (assembly GCF_008315115.2). NCBI lineage: Eukaryota > Metazoa > Chordata > Actinopteri > Perciformes > Percidae > Sander > Sander lucioperca. The sequence continues at coordinate 36,112,125 of NC_050175.1, forward strand.
TCCATGTTATTTTTTGGCAATTTGGTTGAAAGAAACTTATATTTCTGATATAGAAACTTTAAAAATGAGCCAAATTTGACCCGAGGACAACAGGAGAGTTAAAAAGTCAAAAATAGATTCAAGCCACCATCTACACCGACAGCATCAAGGGTTGAAAAGCCTAGATTGACCTAGCTCATGATTGTCTCTGCATATCCCAGGTGAGCTCTCCATGGAGAAGGTGAAGGTGAAGAGGTACGTGTCGGGTAAACGTCCTGACTACGCGCCGATGGAGTCGTCGGATGAGGAAGAAGAGGACTTCCAGTTTGTGAAGAAGGGAAAGGAAACGGAGGCCGAGGCGGAGCTGGAGGAAGAGGATGTCTCCGACCCACGTCTCAAACGTTTGCTCAACCGTGTCTCTGAGGACGTGGAGGAGAGGTATCCCATCCTTTTATCCTTTTATCTGAGTTGACTGACATGATCATTCAATGCCGTGATGCTGAAAAAGCTAATTTAACCCTAGTCTCGCATTGCCAGACTGTCTGGCTAGTCAACACAGCATTACTGGATAGGAGAAAAACATGCTCTGGTTTAATGGCATTTCTTTAAACCAATCACAATCGCCTTGAGGCGGTGCTAAGCGTTGTGTACGTTCAAAAGTTGTTTTAGTCGTGCAACAGAAAACTCCGATTGGACAGATAGTCTAGCTAGCTGTCTGGATTTACCCTGCAGAGATCTGAGGAGCAGTTAACCATAGTCCTCAGAAATCCACCGGAGGTTAGAACGCCAACACAGTGTCCAGGTTAGCTCAGTTGGTAGAGCAGGCGCACATATATAGAGGTGTATTCCTCGACGCAGAAGGTCCAGGGTTCGAGTCCCACCTGTGACGATTTTCCTGCATGTCATCCCCCTCTCTACCCACTTTCATATCTAGCTGTTATTTTCATTAAAGGCTGAAATGCCCCAAAAAAAACACAAAGAAAGAGGAAGGTGAGAGACATCCGGCAGAATTTCTGCCCCTGAACAATCCCGGAAACTAAACTAGGGATGCACCGATCCGACTTTCTCAGTCCCGATACCGATGCCTGGGCTTTGTGTATCTGTCGATACCTGATACCGATCCGATACCGTTGTTGAATTAATAATACACTGTATACCTTCCACCTTATACCTTCCTTCCACCATGTGGAAGAGACTAAAGGCACCAGACATTCCTAACTAAACATTACTTTTCTAGTTAAGACAAAATAACATTCCATAACTAAACAAGTGCGAGATGGAATGTATTGAATTCTTATTTATTTGTACACTCAACTCTTCCAGCATGCGACAAACTGGATCGGCCCGTGGATCTGTTAATTTTTCCGATCCCCGATCCAGCTATTTTGTCAATATCAGGACCGATATCTGATCTTAATATCGGATCGGTGGCCCCTTTAATGAAATGATGCCGATGTAGACTAATTTAACCACATTGCTTTCGGTTTGTTTGTCCTCAGGCTTGCGAGACACCGACACATCGCAGAGCCTGAAGTCGTGGCCGAGAGCAGCGAGGACTCTGACGAAGGCACGTGGCACCCGGAGCGTGAGGAGAGTAGCGAGGAAGAGGAGGAGGAAGAGGAAGAAGTGGATGACGAGGTAGGCTGCACTCTGTGCGGTTTGATTTTAACGTGATGTTCTAAGTGTGCTTGTCGCATTCACTCTTTTTATCCAGCGTTTCGTTTTGTATAGGTATATTAAGAAAAAAATCTTTTTCTGATTCTGCGCAGGAAATTGAGAGGAGAAGAGCGATGATGCGGCAGCGAGCCGCCGAACGGAAGAACGAGGAGATGGAGGTTTTGGAGGTGGAGGAGGAAGGGAAGTCGGGGGCGGAGTCTGAGTCGGAGTCTGAGTACGAAGAATACACAGACAGCGAGGATGAAGCAGAGCCACGGCTCAAACCTGTCTTCATACGCAAGTATGAACTGAAACGATGGTTTCCTTACTACCTACCTGTAGCTTAGAGGTTCCCAACCCTTTTTGGATCGTGATCCCCCCCCCTTAATCAAAATTTAGGGCCATAATGTGGACAGGATTGGGGAGCACTTTGACCAAACTTTATTATGTGAATACATTTTAGGGGTGAGAGTATCTGCTATTTCACAATAAAAAAGAGACAAAAATATAGAAAAGGAATTACCTAATTTTGTGTAAGACAAATATATGTTGTCAGTTAATTGTAGGGTAGACACTGTAGCTGTGGTTAGATATTGTTGTCTTTTTCCTTATTGGCGATCAAACATTGCAGTGATAATACATTTTCGGCATTAGTTATTCCTGCGCTGGTTTTGCTCAACGGATGTACATTGCTGGGATGAAGCCGGACATTCGGCGGGTCTCTCACGCGCCGGACGTCCCTCACGTGCCGGATGTCCCTCCCCATTTTTGCAATCTCGACTATCGCCGCTTAGCGCCGCTCAGGACGGTTGTTATTGGTTTAGAAAATGCCGACAAGCCGGGCGCCCGGATAGCTCAGTTGGTAGAGCAGGCGCCCATATATAGAGGTTTACTCCTCGAACGCAGCGAGCCCGTGTTCAACTATGACCTGCTGCCCTTTGCTGCGTCATTCCCCCCTATCTTTCCCCTTTCATGTCTTCAGCTGTCCTGTATAAATAAAGGCCGAAAATGCCCCAAAAAATAATCTTTAAAAAAAAAAAAGAAAATACCCACAAGCCAGAATGTTTTTTTCCGCCTATCACAGAATGCACTCCATCGCTGACACAGCGCTGTGGAAATGGGTCTTGCTTGCGAGACTACTCCTACGCTAGATCGTTAAGTGCAAAATAATTGGACATTTTACACGATCGTGCAGTTTTGAAATAAAAACACACAAGTGTTGACCAATACAAGTTATTCACTTATGTGTAGCATGTAACAATAGATAAAAAACAAAACCATGGATGCAAGATAACACCAAAATGTCATTCTTAACTTCATAGGATGTTTAATCTGTGTCTCTGTTTGTCTGCACCGCAGGAAGGACCGAGTCACAGTGGCGGAGCGTGAAGCGGAGGAGCAGAAGCAGAGAGAGCTGGAGGCCGAGGCCAAGAAACAGGCAGAGGAGCGACGACGCTACACCCTCAAGATTGTGGAGGAGGAAGCTAAGAAGGAGTTTGAGGAGAACCGGCGCACACTGGCCGCTCTGGACGCTCTGGACACCGACGGAGAGAACGAGGAGGAGGAATACGAAGGCTGGAAAGTCCGAGAGCTGAAACGCATCAAGCGGGACCGAGAGGCCCGAGAAGTGTGAGTAAACACAGATGTGACTCCCTAAAAGGCAATACTTTGATGAAAGGAACTTGCCATAGCCTAACGAGTGGTGTTGTGTCCTCAGCATGGAGAAGGAGAAGGCTGAAATCGAGAGATTCCACAACTTGACAGAGGAGGAGCGCCGGGCTGAGCTCCGCAACAGCGGGAAACAAGTCACCAACAAAGCCAGCAAAGGCAAATACAAGTTCCTCCAGAAGTACTACCACAGAGGAGCCTTCTTCATGGTAAGTCAACACAGAGGGGAATTATTTCCATAAATGCAGCTGGGTCTGACCGTTAAGATGTTTCGACAGATATTCAAGTTAATCTCGACTTTTAAACACACTGGAGCCATTAAAGCTCTATGCTATGTTTACACGTGGCCGGCTATTTTCAGCTGTCAGTTTTCAGAAAATTGTTGATCCTTTATTATTCTGTTTTATTGTAGGTACATGTTCATGTAACTTTTATGTTCTAGCACGCCCATCTATCTTGGTCAGGATACGCCTCTAAAAGACAGATTTCTTTTAATAATGTGAAGAACTTGTTACACTTTTCACATTAAACCTAGACCAATTTGGCCTGGTTTTAGTAATGTACTTTTTAAAGGTAAACATTGGATATGATACAGTATCATGATAACACGTACCTGTGCATATGTTTGTCGATAAGTGACAATAAGTTGCAGTACAGAAATGCTAAAGACAAGTTTGGAATTTAGAAACCATTTCCATTATGTAGTTCCTCCACCAGAAAGCACTGACACCTGTAAAATGTCCCACTCAGGACATCTCTTGGTCTAAAGTTTGATTTGATGTTCCAGTGAATCGTCAGCTGTGGCAGGTTCAGCGTTTCTGTAACTGTAAACATGATTTGTGTTCCAGGACGAGGAGGAGGACGTGTACAAGAGAGATTTCAGCGCGCCTACTCTGGAGGACCACTTCAACAAAACCATCTTACCCAAAGTCATGCAGGTCAGCTGCTTTTTACTCCTACTTCCCCGGTTACACTGCATGCTATAGCCTATTATAGCTAAATTTAATTATATCATGTTTATATGATGGTGGGGTGCCTTTAAAATATTTTCAGTCCATCGAAATATGTATTAACACTATTTCTTTCCTGCTATTAACATCTTAAATTCTTGATTCTCCCCCATATTTATTTATATATATATATATATATATATAAAAATGTTTGGATATTCACAACTAAACTCATGAAAAAGGATGCACCTTTCATATTCTATTTTTCCGTGTTTAGGGGAAATTTACCAGCTGGATACATTGTTTTACATTTTCCCTTTGAAGTCATTTCGCTCTCTGATTCAACTCTTTGGTTTGTTTTTCCCCTCGAAGGTCAAAAACTTTGGTCGCTCTGGACGCACCAAGTACACCCACCTGGTGGACCAGGACACCACGTCGTTCGACTCGGCCTGGGCCCAAGAGAGCGCTCAGAACAGCAAGTTCTTCAAGCAGAAGGCGGCAGGCGTGAGGGACGTGTTTGACCGACCCACAGTGAAGAAGAGGAAGACTTAAGATCAGGCTAACACTGCAGCCTTATAAGACTGTAAGAGACCAAGCTGCAACCCACCGAGTCTCTTTCCTGGACTTTTTGTGGAAGGAAAGCAGCAAATAAACAGATTCCACTGCTTGATCATTTTTGATTAACTGTTTATCTACCAGGAACACCATTTAAAATATAATGTTGGCTCCTCAAACCCTACTTAAGATGCAGCTGGTTGTCAATTCCTTCATATGCAGCATGTCATTTCAACATGAGATCTTGTAATATTGCTTTAATTTCTTACAGTATGAAGATTGCTGCATTTTGAGGAGATGCAGGGGAATATTAGTGAAATCTCCTTTTGTCTTTTTAAAGCAGCGGGTTGTAATTTTGTACAAATCAGCTAGTATCATTTAGTATTCAGATTCTTGTATCTTGTATTACCCCTTTGCTTTGTGAAAGTACAGCTATTGTAACTTGCTTTGTGTTAAATAAAACTTGTATTTTCATCCATTTTAAAACTTTATCACAGACATCAAAACAAATAGAACTACATTAGTCACTGGCACCAAATGAAGGCAGGGCAACTTTTATTTAAAAAAAAAGAAAAAAAGATGAAAACCATGACAGTTTAACCGCTGAGTTCAGTTCAGCCTCATTGTCTTGATGAGCTCTGGTGAAAAACCAAATTGCAGCAGTCCAGTGTTCCAGTGTGTGGATGCTGTTTGTTCAGTTGGTCAGAGCCACCAGAGCCTCCACCACGTTCCCCATGTGTTCCCTCAGACTGCGCTCCGCCACGGACCTCGAAATCTCCATCTCTGACATCTGCACGGCAACATTAACAGAGTATGAATCATTAAACCTAAAACTAAGACACAAAGTGCTTAAATTGACTAGAAAGTAAAAAAGATAAATGACAATTGCAACATCCACAAGTGGGATGCAGTTACACTCAAAACACTCACGTTTAATGATACAGTATTTGACTGCACACTGACATTTTTGGGCCCCCCCCCCCCCCTCGGTCCAATAGTTCTGATCTTTTAAAGTGTGGTTGTATGAGGCTCGTCTCTACAGTCAGTGTGTTAGCTACAGCAGATGAGGCCCCTGGTTTGGAGAAGCAGGCAGGAGTACCGACACAGAAGCTTAGCACTGTGTATAACTATATCAGTTATATTTAGTATAGTTTCAGTGTTTGGCCTTGCCATCACACAGCCCTTTCCTACGGGGAAATAAAGCCGTTCTATCGTTCTCTCCAAAGTCACCAGGTATAAACAGTTATTTAACCTCGCAGGACACTGACTTGCTGGTCTTTTTAATTTATTTATTTTTCTAAAATAGTCAAACGCCAGAAATCGGGCACCAGGCCCGAGACCTTTAACTCGTGTTGTCTTCCCTTCAACCTTGAAAAAAAATCACTTTTTTTCCCCGACGTTTTTGACACCTTTTTTTCACGGTTTGTTTTTGCTTTTTCCAACGTTTTAAATTTTAAAATTTTTCAGCGCTTATTTCTACGTCCCATATTTTCTGATATAAAACAAAAATTTAAAAACGGGTCAATGTGACCTGAAGTCAACACAAGGGTTAAGCCCTGCGTTAGTTAGAGCTGTGTTCCTCTCATATGATTGGTAGGTGAAATCAATAGACTCGAAAATAATAAACGGCATGAAAGTTCCCAATTTTTTTTTTTTTTCCCTCACTGCCGCACGCCGGAGATCCGGCACAGTGCCGGAATACTTTAAGCCCTGAGAATAGCAACTACTGTGTTCTGTGAGGTAAAGTGTCAAAAAGAGTGGTGGCTTTTAAGAGAGCATCGAAGTAAAGGTTTTTAGGAGGCTAATCTATTTTTAGCTGTGTGGCCCAATCAGCAGCAGAACAACGCATAGCTTCCGTGTCGATGCACCTGCTTCTCCAAACGGGGGGCGTGCTAGGGTTGGGTACCGTCCACGTTCTTTTTTTTTTTCAGTTGTGAAAATAATTCCAAACCTACCGAAATATGGCACAGTTTGATTTAATGTGAATCGGTCCTCAGTAGTACCAACATAATTCGGTCAGTACCCAAAAAAGTACTGAGTTCGGTACCTAACCTTAGGGTGTGCCGACCGCCATCTACTGTAGCCAATACTCGGACTATGGAGAAAAACCTCATTCAACCACACTTCAAAACATCCAAACTATCCCTTTGAGGCTCCAGCATAGTGATATTTTAAGTGTTTTTACTATTCGGTGGCGACCGTTTGTCCTTTTTCCGTGTCAACGTGATAATGCCCTCGTGCACAATGCCAGTTCCATATAGAAAAGGTTTTCCCAGTCTGGTGTGGAAGAACTCGACTGGCCTGCACAGAGCCCCGGGCCTCAACCCCATCCCACAACTTTAGGATGAACTGGAACGAGCCAGACCTTATCACCCAACATCAGCGTTGGACCTCACTGATGCTCCTGTGACTGAACCTGCAGCCAGATTATTAAAAACTCCCTAGAAGAGCGAAGGCTGTGAAAGCAGCAGATTAATGCTCGTGACTTTGGAACAACATGTTTCATTAGCACATATGGGTGTAACATTCCAGGGTCAGCCCTATGGTCCCACAGCCCTATGGTCCCACAGCCCTATGGTCCCACAGCCCTATGGTCCCACAGCCCTATGGTCCCACAGCACTATGGTCCCACAGCACTATGGTCCCACAGCACTATGGTCCCACAGCACTATGGTCCCACAGCACTATGGTCCCACAGCACTATGGTCCCACAGCACTATGGTCCCACAGCCCAATGGTCCCACAGCCCAATGGTCCCACAGCCCAATGGTCCCACAGCCCAATGGTCCCACAGCCCTATGGTCCCACAGCCCTATGGTCCCACAGCCCTATGGTCCCACAGCCCTATGGTCCCACAGCCCTATGGTCCCACAGCCCTATGGTCCCACAGCACTATGGTCCCACAGCACTATGGTCCCACAGCCCTATGGTCCCACAGCCCTATGGTCCCACAGCACTATGGTCCCACAGCCCAATGGTCCCACTATGTTCACACATTTCTAAGAATTTTTTTTTCACTGAAAATTAGGCCCTATGTTCCCACATTTCTAGGACATTTTCAAAATTAGGTCTTGTGTTCCTACATTTCCCTTCAATATAAGCCTTATCCTCACACAACATTTTTTAGGTTTAGAGTTAGGGGGATAAAATGTGATATAAACTTATGAAAAAGGAAATGTGGGAACATATGGCCTAATTTTGAAAAAAAAAAAAATCTGAAATGTGGGAACATAGGCATGCTCCCAACGTTCGAGTGTCCACATACTTTTGGCCATGTAGTGTATCTAAAACAGATGTGTCTTTAACATCACCTGAACAGAATAGAAGAAGAAAAACATCCCAAAGTGATTGAGCAAAAAAACAACTTACAATTAGTTCCACATCCTCTTTCTTGATGGTGACTTTGGCCAACTCTTTTTCTCTGAAAGCAAAACAACACACAGTGAGAACAATCCACAGAGTAGGGCTACGCAATCAGAAATTGTACGTACGATTTCGGCTTCTAATGATTACGGAAACAGAGTAATCGAGAAAAACAATTATTTTTGCATATTACGTTTTGCAGATACTCTTATTTTGTGTTGTGAATGAGGAACGGGAAAAGTATTAAAGGAAATTGTACAGTTCAAGGTGTTTTCACATGTTCACTATTTTTTGACTTACATACATGTAAAATCTTTCCCAAAGACAATGAGTAATCATGCTAAACAATCTGGATTTCAATATTTACCAAAAATAAATCGAGATTATGATTTTTTTCCATAATCAAGCAGCCCTACATCGGAGTACATAAAAGTCCAGACTGCATTCCAGGACGGTATGAGACTAAACCTGGAGAAACTCCCTCAACCTGCTCATTACAAATGTTACTTCCCTTCTCATTCTGGGATTGCTGGGTAATTACAAGACGCATGTACTATCCAAAAGAAAGAAGGAGCTGATGCTACTGTTATAGACATGTTCTGCCTAGGGCTGGGCAATATATCAATATCGATATAGGAGAATAGATATCGTCTTAAATTTTGGATATCGCAATATCCTGATATGACACAAATGTTGTCTTTTCCTGGTTTTAAAGGCTGCATTACAGTGAAGTGATGTCATTTTCTGAACACACCAGACTGTTCTAGCTGTTCCATTATTTGCCTTTACCCACTTAATCATTATATCAACATAACTGATCATTATTTATCAAAATTCTTATCGTGTGCATATTTTGTGAAAGCACCAATTGTCAACCTTACAATATCGATATCGAGGTATTTGGTCAAAAATATCAGGATATTTGATTTTCTCCATATGGCCCAGCTCTAGTTCTGCCCACATGTAAAGACCGGCAGGGTCAACACTGATCTTACCTCTCTTGTTTGGCTTTCTGTTCTCGTGACCTTCTGTCTCCAATCACCGACATCGCCTGAAAGAAAGAAAGAAAACATTGTTATCCATATTATGTTGTTTTCACCATGTTTTGAATATGAATGCTATTACAAAAGTAACATCACAACACACAGAAAATCCTATTAGGTATATTTAATTAAACATTTGTTAACGTACATTTGACCACAGTTACTTTTTTTACGTAAAGCCCAAAGAAGGTTACCTATCCTCATTAAAGTAAAATCATATTTTTCTATAAATATATACCACTCAAATTCATTTCTATCAGACAGTAAAGATGCAGAAACCACTGATTATTTATTATTTCATGTAAAGATCAGAATTCATGGCCCCACTTCACATCTTGTCACCATTATACAATGATATTTATGATTATTTCAGAGAACAGTGTACAGAAATAACTTTCTGTTCATACTAACACGACCCACTTTAATTCTAATATTTGATTGGCGTTTTTAGATTTATTTAATGCTATTCCAGCAGTTGTTTGAATAGTTGTTTTTTTTTGCGTCAATTATTGGTTAATTATTACTTTATTATTTTTTACATTGTTCTGGTCTGTTCCGTCCTTGTACTGGTGACGTTAAAGACTGCCCCTAAAGACTATGGGTCACTGCATACAGTCTATGGTTAATGAAGCGAAGGGGAAAGTAGCTTTAGCTAGCTAGGCAGTTAGCCACCGAATTCATCATTAACTGAACAATTGCAAACAACCGCTAATGACATTTTATCATCCTGTGATCTAGCTAAACAGCTAACGTTACTTATAAGACGACGTACATAAGATGTTGCACACTTCACTAAGTTTGATGATGATGAAGATGATGATGATGTGCCGACAGTATGGCCAGCAGTGGCCGCATGTCTCCCGGCTAACGTTAGCCCGGAGCACTCACCGTTTCTAAGTCAGAGCTGGAGATTTCCTTCTCCTCCGCGTAGTCCGTGACTCTCTCCAAGTCAGCGGCTCCGCTGTCATGTTTCCGAGGCTTTTCTGCCGGTTTTCCCGTGCAGTTTTCGTCGGCTTCCAGGTCCAAATCGACGTCTCCCTCTGCCGCCATGTTTGCTCCAGTGAGGCCGGAACAAAGAGAAAGGTTCCATTAAGCGTCGGAGGGAAAACGGTGTAGTACCGAAAGAGAAGCACGATTTAAAGGAGAAATCCGTCGATTTTTTAAAATATCTGTGCATATTTAATCACAAGTGTGATTCTGTGATGTTGTATGTTGTTGTTGAACTGTAGTTCATAAAGACATTTATTAATTTAATTAATTTCTGACACACTTGTTAAACTGTTTACATTTCATTTTTCTTTTTTTAAGATTGCCTTTATTGTCGTTTTTTTTTTTTTTTAACAACGTATGAAACAAAATATAAAAATCAGCACCCAAATATAAACGAAACAAGCGCGAGCAGAACGAGAACTGTGTTTTGTTACAGTGGCTCGTCACAGCCAGTAAGGAATGAAGAATGATGTACAACAGCAACCACTTTACTTCAATTTGTACATATGGACATTTAAATACTGCATTAGACTTTTCACCACCAGATAAAAGCCTATTATGGTAAAATGTTTCAACATGTTGTCTTGTATCTGTCCTACATAATAGTAAGAGTACACACACACACACACACACACACACACACACACACACACACACACACACACGTGCGTTTCACTATCTTTGTGGGGACCTGTCATTGACATAATGCATTCCCTAGCCCCTTACCCTAACCTTAACCATCACAACTAAATGCCTAACCTTAACCCTTACCCTCACCCTAACCATAACCTAATTCTATCCCTAATCCTAAAACCAAGTCTTAACCCTCAAACAGCCCTTTAAACTTGTGGGGTCCAGCATTTTGGCCCCACAAAGCTGTCGGGACCACACAAGTATACTGGACTCCTGGTTTTTGGACCCCACGAATATAGTTAAACAAGAACACACACACACACACACACACACACACACACACCTATTTTAAAATCCTCTATAATTTGCCCTTGCTTACCTCATAATGACTCACCTGTTGGCTCCAGGTAAGACAAAGAGCCTCCACATGACTGAGACATTAGTGCAGAGGCTTGTCAGAGGCCCCCATCTTATCCGGGGTTTACATCTTAGTGGCACCCATGCAAATATACACACACACACACACACACACACACACACACACACACACACACACACACACAGGGAGAGGTACAAGTTCCCAATTCATCTAAACCTCAAGTCACGTAAACCCTAACCCCTAAATGTTCAGTAGTAGGATATGCATACAAAAACCAAACAAAGACCAGCCAGACAAAATCCATGCACAAATACATACATAAATACAAGTAGAATCAAGTTGGGTCCAGCTAACCTGTTTACATTTCTGACATTATTTACTTTAAGTGTTATGCACCTTATTGATAATCTTTATTGTACAGGTCAAGGTGTACAGTTACACTAGGCCTATATATTTGCACTCTTTCCTACTTTGTACTGCAACTGCTCAGCCATTTCCCTGAATAAAGTTCTATCTACTCTTAAATTCACAGTCTATAGTATACAGTATATAGACGGACATGCCTTCCTCAGTGTAGTAGCCTCACTAGAATTAAATCAGAAAAGAAGACAGAAGTTAGACAGTTAAACAAAAATAAATAAAAAGAGCTATGGACACAGCAGCAGGTCAAACAACCATTATTAGGCTACATAAATTAAAAAGCCTGCCACTTCAACAGCAGAATAAAACATCACCAGGGCACAGAGATGTATAAACAATACAACATTCACAGTGTCTGTAGGCAAAAACACACCTATTAAAGTGCACACAGCACTCTGTTGCTAGGTAACGCAATGTGTGTAGATGTCCGTGTCTGTACAGTAAGTTCCACCCGTAAATAAGAGTGTTGTTGCTGTACTCATCTGAACATCATTCTGTGTGTCAGTCCACTCAGCCTCTCTGTCCCACAGTAACCAGTCCACTCAGTAACCAGTCCACTCAGTAACCAGTCCACTCAGCCTCTCTGTCCCACAGTAACCAGTCCACTCAGCCTCTCTGTCCCACAGTAACCAGTCCACTCAGTAACCAGTCCACTCAGCCTCTCTGTCCCACAGTAACCAGTCCACTCAGTAACCAGTCCACTCAGCCTCTCTGTCCCACAGTAACCAGTCCACTCAGCCTGTCTGTCCCACAGTAACCAGTCCACTCAGCCTCTCTGTCCCACAGTAACCAGTCCACTCAGCCTCTCTGTCCCACAGTAACCAGTCCACTCAGCCTGTCTGTCCCACTGTAACCAGTCCACTCAGCCTGTCTGTCCCACAGTAACCAGTCCACTCAGCCTCTCTGTCCCACAGTAACCAGTCCACTCAGTAACCAGTCCACTCAGCCTCTCTGTCCCACAGTAACCAGTCCACTCAGCCTCTCTGTCCCACAGTAACCAGTCCACTCAGTAACCAGTCCACTCAGCCTCTCTGTCCCACAGTAACCAGTCCACTCAGCCTCTCTGTCCCACAGTAACCAGTCCACTCAACCTCTCTGTCCCACAGTAACCAGTCCACTCAACCTCTCTGTCCCACAGTAACCAGTCCACTCAGCTTCTCTGTCCCACAGTAACCAGTCCACTCAGACTGTCTGTCCCACTGTAACCAGTCCACTCAGCCTCTCTGTCCCACAGTAACCAGTCCACTCAGCCTCTCTGTCCCACAGTAACCAGTCCACTCAGCCTCTCTGTCCCACAGTAACCAGTCCACTCAGTAACCAGTCCACTCAGCCTCTCTGTCCCACAGTAACCAGTCCACTCAGTAACCAGTCCACTCAGCCTGTCTGTCCCACTGTAACCAGTCCACTCAGCCACTCAGCCTCTCTGTCCCACAGTAACCAGTCCACTCAGCCTGTCTGTCCCACTGTAACCAGTCCACTCAGTAACCAGTCCACTCAGCCTGTCTGTCCCACTGTAACCAGTCCACTCAGCCACTCAGTCTCTCTGTCCCACAGTAACCAGTCCACTCAGTAACCAGTCCACTCAGTCTCTCTGTCCCACAGTAACCAGTCCACTCAGTCTCTCTGTCCCACAGTAACCAGTCCACTCAGTCTCTCTGTCCCACAGTAACCAGTCCACTCAGTAACCAGTCCACTCAGTCTCTCTGTCCCACAGTAACCAGTCCACTCAGTCTCTCTGTCCCACTGTAACCAGGGTCACTTAGCGTGCTCATTGGTTGGTGCGATAAATCAGTGATTAATTAAGGTAGAGACTTCTTTCTTCTTCTTCTTCAGGTGAACACACAGACAGGTAAACAGACGGACAGTTGAACAGACAGACAGGTGAACAGACAGACAGGTGAACAGACAGCTGCTGATTTATCTCTTTTCTTTTGTTCCATTCTCACACAGTTTATCAGGACTTTTGTTTTTACTCTGATGCAACTTGAAATGTAGCAAAGTACTTGTGATAAACAATACTTCAGTACAAGAACAATTACTGCTTACTGAGTACAAATACACAAAGAAAAAACTTTGTCACATTTAACAAGACGTCATTTGTTACTTCCGCCCCTGCTAACCAGTACTCATAATGTTGGAATGGTACTAACTAGCTCCAGGATTTCTGTGTCAATTACGGTAATTAGATTTAATGCCACTTTATTTAGGAATCCGCACCATGTGAGAAGTATATAATCTGAAATAAATAAGGTGTTAAAAGTAGATTTTGACAAAGGGCCTTTCTACAACACAGTGCCAAAGGATTAGGTAATAATGCAGGCCTCTGCTTTAGTTGATACTGGAATCCAAAGGTCATAGTGGCGCAAACTCCTAATCAAATCATTATAAACCATTAAACACACTGAACAGGGAGCTCTGGTGCAGTTGTCTGCTTTGATGATCCAGCCTTTTGTAACTGTGACAACAATAAAGCAGATACATCTTAATAATTCTTAATTCTAGATGTTGATTTTTATGCGAATGTGTTTGCAGTAATCTGTAAAGAATGTGGTGTTTTAATGTTGTTAATATTGTATTGTTGTGCTGTTGTCTTCATGTTGTGGTTCTTGTTGTCGGAGTGGTGTTTTTGTGTTGAGGTTGTTGTTGTTGTTGTTGTTGTTGTTGTGGGTGGGTTTTAATACTGTGACATGTGATAGTTGTCCTTTACTGCTGTGTTAGAGTGTTATAGTCCAGTGTTAGGTTTCCCTTCTGACAGAGATGTTATTCTCTTTTTCCTGCCTAGGTACTACAGATGCAAATTAGTTTATAGCTAACTCTGGTACTGCTAAGGAGCTGTGCATTGCCCCTGTCAAATAAAAACATTTTTGTCAAATAAATAAATAAATTTTATCTATATTATTGTAATTTATTTTATGCCTTTGACCTTATGCTTTTTTCTTTTTCTTTCAGTGCTTACTTGTGTTCAATTTGTTGTTTTTAGTTCAGGACACTTGTAATTGTAATTGTTCATTATCTCTATTATTCCTTTCTTCCTTTGGTGAGATTCCTTCTATTAGCCCCTAGGGGTTATCTTAGGCTACATTTACACGTGGCCGGCTATTTTCATAATCTGACATTTCACCCTCTCCGTTTTCAAAAATAACATCGCGCACAGCTGTCAGTTTTCAGAAAAGTGTTTGTTTACACGTACCCTTGTATATACGGCGTCAATGCCATCAAGAGCATGCCAAACCTGTGGCAGTGTAACGAGAAGCTCAAGCCCACGTTAGCCAATCAGAATCCCGAAAATAGCAACAACAGCAACCAATCACTTGCTCTTTGTCTTCCTCCATTTGTCTCAGTTTACATGCAGATGTGCAAACAAAGATTTCCAAAATCTCCACTCTGGCCGGAGGTTTTAGAAATAATCGTTTTCAGAAAGAATCGTTTTCAGAGGCAAATTCTCCGTTTGCGTGTAAACGAAGGGCACAAATGAAGGGAAATGTCTCCGTTTGTAAAAATAACCATGTACGTGTAAATAGGGCATAATGCCCTGTTAATCTCCCTGCACAATCTTTATTTTTTATTATTTATTTTTTTTGTTTTGTTATTGTTGTCTTGATTTTTATTGTGCAAAATAAACAAATTCAAAATAAATAAATAGATGTGCTGAGAATCCAAAGACATCCAAAGAATGACTTACTCAACAAAAGCAGTTTTCTAAGAGTATTCTATGCATATTTACAAGAATATTTCTTGCAAGTTTCCCCTAAACTAGCCTACTTTTTGCTATCTGCAACCTAACACAACACTTTTTGGAGAAAATCCACTAAATACTTCATCGAGGATAGTGAGAGATAAGGTATTTCCTGGGAATGGTATATTTAGAATTGCAATTAAAGTATAAAATGATAATAATCTGTGGTCTAAACAACAAACGTTTTGTTCATTTGCTCAGTCAAGTGAATTGCTTTTTTTTTTTTTTACTTAATGGTCACATATTATGCAACATACCATTTTTGTTAATGTATTTTCAACATAAATATGTTCCCAATGTGACTAAAGACCCCCAAACTAAATTATGAGGCACATCCATATACAGTTGAAGGCAGCAATAAAAACAGACAGAAAGAAAAGTCTGCACAGTTGTAGCTCCCTTAAGTGCAATTAATTAGCACATTCAGTATTTGACTTAAGGTCAAGACCTTCGTTTCTGATTGGATCAAATATTAATTTTCAGGTTTAAAACAATATATCTGATATATCTACTATGTTGTTATTGTCTGAGAGAAGATGGAAAAACTCTAAAATCACTCCTGTGCTCCTCCCCGTTCTATCCTTGTCCTTTTATAAGAGGTTTAGTTGTTAACACAAATAGCCCTTCATCTACTGTAACAGATTCCCTGTGTCTCCAGACTTCTCCAGACCTTTGACCCCTTTTTTCAGTCCACCTACCATTAATCAGATTAAAGGAAAAAGAGAAACAAGGACTGAAAACCGTCTCAGTGCTGTCTGGTTCATCCTTCAGTAGAAGTGTGTGGTCGAGAGGAGTCAGAGGAATGGCACAGGGATCGGACAGACATAGCGGTCGTCATGCCAACCCCTTCATCCCGCTGTATGACTGATGGTCGTCTGACAATTTGGAGCTCTCATCAGCTTTCAGGCCGTCATGTCCGGACGCTGGCTTTGGACCCAGGTGAGACTTTGCTGATTTCTCTCGAAGTGGGAAAAAAAATAAGCAGGCAGGGCAAACACACACAAATGCATGTGCATGTGAAAGGGATTTACCTAAAATGGTCCATGATATTTTGGAAAAAAGAAAAACTGCACAAAGCTACTAAACATGAAGACAGGAGATAGGGCTGCACAATTAATCGCAATTGTATCGAAATCGCAATATTGATATCCAAATCGCAGGGGGGCGCAATATTTGTTAATGGCAAAATATGTGTGAAACCATTGTGAATGAAGTAGTGTGGTGCTGCAGAGACGTCCCGGCGTACAAATCCTATCCTACAGACTAAAGAAAAACATCTTTGTTTGGTACAGATCCTCGCAAAAATCACACTAATCATTTTAATTTCTTTCAATGTTAATAATTTTCAATAAAAATGAGAATAATGATACAAAAACGATCATTCCCTCTAATATCGTGAATCATATCGCAATCGCAATATCAGTCAAAATAATCACAATTAGATATTTTCCTCACATCGTGCAGCCCTAGACAGGAGCGTCCACATACTGTACTTTTGGCCATGAAGTGTAAATCCTACAAAAACCAGCCAATAGAAAGAAAATATGTAACACAAATGAAGGAGTTAAACATCAGGATTTGGTGTCAGATCAATAAAAACATGAGCTTCTTTCCATTTTTCACCAAAGTTCAGCCATTTTTATGATTCTTTTGATAATCTGTCAGCAGTCTAATACGTCAGAATAGGAGTTTGTGCACTCATTCATGCCAGTCATGAATTGGTACACTGTGTTTCTTATTGCTTGCATGTACATCATTTACAACACCCATCTTTTTATCCACCTACGTCTAAAACAGGTTTAAAAAAACAATGCTAGTCACAAACCGTTGCCCCATTGTTCTCAGAGAGAGAGACTCCTCCATGAGTCATGAATGGATTGTCCTTTTTTTGTAAACAAGCTTGGATTTCAGCCAAGTGTTGTTGCGCAAGCCTATTGAAAGCATAGATTGAGCGCTTTCACTCAAGCGGCTATTTGCATCAGCTTTGCTTTTGTTTGTCCTCATTGGCACGTCCTCCTCTCCCACAAGGCAGCAGCAATTATCGGAGGGAAGGGGCCCCCAGGAATGCCGCTCGGAGCAACACATGTTTATCACAGGGACTTACTGGAATGCTACCACTCATGTTAGAAGGAATAATACAAAGTGAGATTAAGGATAAAATGTGAGGGGATATCTTTGGTCTTAAAATGTGTATTTCTGGTTGCTTTAAAGTGCCCATATTATGAAAGAATTTGGGGTGTTATTTTGTGTCTCTGGTGCTTCCACACGCATACAAACTTGGAAAAAAAAACCATCCATGCTGTTTTGAGTGAGATACAGGTTTCTGTATATAACCTGCCTTCAGGCTCCGGGTGAGCTGTTCAAAATCTGCAGGGCTTTCTACATCACTAGCTGAAACGAGGGGGCTAAACCATGCTGGCACTAGCATGCTAGCGGTTAGCCCCCTTGTTCTCAATGGCAAAACACTGCTACAACACACACTAGTTCACCATAATCTACAAAAGAACTACTTCCATGTCCCTGTTCTGCAGGTATTCCACGCAAAGTTGGAAGCGCGCCCTCGTTTAGAAGAAGTCTCTCAGCTAATCCTGCCTCGTACTAACTGAAGTTAGAGAAATAGCTAGCTAGCTGATGTGATCTTTACCTAGCTACTGCACGTAGCCATAAAAATATCGTGTTTTTTGAAAATTAAACCATGTAAACCTATTCTGGTACAACCTCAAATTACAATTATGAACCTGAAAATGAGCATAATATGGGCACTTTAACAACATCTTGACATGTTTATAAGACAAATATCTAAATGCAAAATTAAGATGGCGTACTTTGTCTTATTCTTATAACTCTTATTTTACGTCTTACAGTTTACGAAGTTATGAATATCCATTTTAAATTCATATAGCCCAATATCATAAATCCCAAATTTGCCTCAAGGGGCCTTAACGATCCATACAGCATACAATACCGTCTGTCTACAGGTCCTCCATTTAGATAAAGAAAATCTCGCCCCCCAAAAAAACTTCAATGGGGAAAAATGGAAGCAACACCAGGAAGAGTAACAGAGGAGGGATCCCTCTCCCTGGATGGACAGACGTGTAATACATGCCGCGTGTACAGAATAGACCAACAAGTTCAATTACAGTATAGACAATCAGGTTGACCTGAGACACACAGCCTTCCCCCCACACACAATGAAGAGCTGGAAATGAGGACAGGAGACCAAAACACACAAGAGGCAAAGCTCAAGCACATCATTCACACAGATTGTAGAAAGGAAACAAGCACACACAGAGGTTGAGCTATACAAGAGGAGAGGCTGAAGATCCAGATCCAAAACATCTGGAATGAGGCACAGACAGCCAGGAGAGAGAGAGAGAGAGAGAGAGAGAGAGAGAGAGAGAAAAGGTCCCAGGACAGCTGATGGTCACAGAGAAGCCTGAGTAAAGCGAGAGAAAAAGGAGGAGAAACTAGGACGCGAGAGAGGGAGGGAGAGAGGGATGGGCAGGCCGCTTGGACGCTGGGTGATAGGGAACAAATCAAATATCCTGATATTTTTTACCAAATACATCAATGTCGATATTGCGGCGATATTGTAGGGTTGACTATTGGTGCTTTCACAATATAATTACACAATGAGAGTTTTGATAAATAATCACCAATAATGTGGATACAATGACTAAGTGTATAAAGTAAAAAATAATAGAACAGCTACAACAGGTAAGTTCAGAAAATGGCATCACTTTACTGTAATGCAGCCTTTAAAACCAGGAAAAGACAACAGAGTCAGAGTCTGATATCAGCAGGAAGGTTATTCCTAGAAACACACAGCATCTTATTCATGCGCGCAGTCATTTTCATTTTCATAGTGTTTAACCCTATGTTGTCTTCGGGTCAAATTTGACCCGTTTTCAAAATTTCTTTATCGGAAATATGTTCTGCCATTCAAAATAATAAAATGGTTTCAAAACAGTTTTCCTGACTAAACATTGACATATACCAGTCTGTGATAATCCATCAACATATATTCATCTGATCTTCACTATAGTAAAAATAATTCATAATTTCTGCCTATTTTACTCCAAAATAAGGTATAATGTCATGTACAGTAAATGTGGTTTATTGACCATAAATAAAAAAAATAAAAAAATAAGTGTAAAACTATTGGTAATAAGTTGGAATGAAGTTGGCTAGAAGGTGCACAATAGAATTGGGTGATACTATACTTTATGTTTTATAAAAAGGCAAAACAGACCGGGAGTTAATTTTGTTGGAGGACAACAAGTGCATGGTCGACAGGAAGACAACACAAGGGTTAAGACATTTTTCAGGTTTCAAGTTTATTGAATCATATATATATATCATATATCTAAAAAGCAAACAAGTTTTGCACCAATGTGGTTCACAAAGACAGACATATAAGTTTACAAGCATAAAGAAATATATGTGCAGATGTTGTGGGAATAAAACAAGACAAAAATAGAAACAGGCTTGAACACAATTTAAACCTGGGTTAATCCGATAAAAACTGAAAAACAGGTTAAACATCTGATGTATTTTTAGGTGCATGGCTCCTGAAAATGTGACGGTGAAAATACATTTGATACATATGTGGCAGCCTGGCTTTACATTTGTATAGTTACTTTGCACAGAACACGTATGCACCTTTTTAGGTTAAAATGAAGTGGCTGCAGTCTTCCCTCGACAGAACAGAACAGCACAGGTGAAAGAAAGTTTGGTTAAATGAAAATCAAATAATATGTGACAGCGTGGTTCTAGCTGTGGGTGATATTTGTCGTGCCTCTTGCTGTGCACATGGCTTTACTCTGCAGCTACTCTGCAACGGTCAGCTCCACAGACTAATAATCCTACAACTATTGATTTGCTCAGAGAGACTTCATTCACTGGGTTTGTAAAGCCAATCCTCTTAGCCGAGTCTAAACCAAGCCAACCTCTTATTTACCTCTTGTTTGTTACGCAGTTCCTAGAAAGTTCCTTAGAAAGTGTGGCTCTTCTGAAGAATTACAGTGCAAGATTTTGGCACAGGCTGCTATTTTCCAACATGAATGTAAAGACGTTTTGTCCTAAGAACAACTCATCCTCAGTGTTGGGCAAGTTACTTTTAAAAAGTAATTAGTTACAGTTACTAGTTACTTCTTCCAAAAAGTAACTAAATTAGTTATTCAGTTACAAATTATGAAAATAACTAGTTACTTCAGAAAGTAACTATTGCGTTACTTTCAAGTACATTTTTAAATGCTCAAATGTGACCCCACCTCCACCTACCCCTCTTTAATGGAACTTAAAAGACATTGATAGACAGTGCATGTTCAATTATTTATGATAAATCTGAATATTATAATGAAATGGACACTTAATACAATACAATGTACACAAATCTAAACTATTTTAATGTTGCTGTGGGACAAAGTGAGACTAGCCTCCAATCAAATGCCATGTATGTAGATATTATGTTTATATAGTGGATCGATACAAATAACACAACACCTCAACAGGCCACAACTGGGCAAAATTAAATGATGCTTGTTAAGCACTATACCAAAAATAAATAACAAATATATACACTCTTTGTAGTGCAAATAACGTAAGTGGCCTGATCTTTATACTTGTGCGCTGGTGTGTGTGTCAAGCTGGTGTGCCAGTTTAGCTGGTGATCATGTTAACTGGTGATATTTGCATGAAATCAGTGAATATTCAACAAGGCCCTGCCCTCCGTTCTGCTCTGCCTCCGCCCCTCGAGTGCCAGAGGCTCACATTTTCATGAAGTGTTTGCAAGTGAGACAAAATAATGGATATTGCTGAAAACATGTCCGTTTAAGCATCACATCCACACAAATACGACACATACTGTATGAACGGAAAAAAATAAAACGAAACAACGCACTAGAGATCTGGCTGGGATTTGAACCTTGGATGTCACGGACAAATAACATATAACATATGAGAGAAATATACACCCATGTTAACTGGTGATATCACAATTTAACATGGGCAAATGCAAGCCTTGAAACAGTGAAGTAGGTTCATCTTTGCCTCACATACCAAAACCTAACTGATGTACAACAAACAGGCATGACCCCACTTTATCCCATTTTGGGGGTAAAAATTAAACACGTCAGTCATGCGCAAACGTGATAATTTATCATTGTTGTTGTGGGCCATCTCATACGAAGAATGTGTAGATCTATCTCAGCACAAACAGTCTCTTTCAACCTGTGGCACAAGTCAACTGATTATAGTTGTGTTTAATTTCATTAGACCCATAGTATGTCTGTGTCGACCCAGAATCACGATTTTTGTCTTATGGTAACCATAGATACACTATTGTTATGACCATATTAGTGTTATCTTAGTTTCGGTTAAGTTATGAAGTGAGTTGCAGTGATTTGAAGTGAAGAACAGATGAAGCTTATTTTCTCCAAGTTTGACTTTTATTTATCCCACACATAATTTGTTGGCCTACTTTGACGACACAATATGGTCATTATTATATGATTACAAAACATCAATGTACTGAGAGAGTTTGATAACATTCAGATATGTTGCTGTTTCAGATTCCTAATATAAACAGACAATTTTAGACGAGAGGGAGGAGTGAGGGAGGAGCTGCTTACACTCTACGCTACGTTACACACTTTCACTGGCAATCACATCATAGCCAAGCCCTAAAACACCCCCTGCTTTATCGCTGATTTTAATCAACAAGACCATAATTCAAAAAATGAACATCATTCTGTGTTGCAGAAGACTTAAAACTAGCAATTGAGACCATAAACTCATGAAAATGTTTACTGAGGTAATAAATCAAGTGAGAAGTTGGTCACTTTCTCATAGACTTCTACAGAAACAGACCTCCTTTTGCAACCGCATGTGTCGCCCCCTGCTGGAATTCAGATAGAACGCAGGTTTAAGGCACTTCCGCATTTGCAGCACTTCGCCGAACCGGATGCGTTGTCCATTAATATTAACAGTCTATGGGAGAAACCCACATGAGACAGATACAGGAAACTACTGTGAGTTGGGGCGTCTCGCAGTGGTGTAGTCTAATGTATTGTAGTGGGTATACTGTACTGTATATTGGCTGGATTCTGCATTTGGGGGAGGGGGGGGGGCCATATCGTAGTGGGGGGGTTTTCTCTGTTTCATATATTTATTGGTTTGCACACAAAAAACAGTGAAGGCACTTGGATAACAATAACAAACATATTTGTATACAACTTTTTTTAAATTTTTCTTTTTTTTTTCCCACATAAAGTAAAATAAAATGAAATTAAAGTAAAAAAAAACAACAAAAACCTGTGAAAGGGAAAGAAAGAAAAACAAAAAGGGTGCGTGTTGGAGTTAGGCCCAATTAGCCTGAAAAAAATTGCATAAATGTTTGCCACTTACTGTAACATTTGGTGAGATTACCATGTTTAGAGTATCTTATTTTTTCCAGTTTTAGAAAGGACATGACATCAGTGATCCAAAGTGTATTGGACGGGGCATTTGTTGCTTTCCAATTAAGAAGGAGATGGCATCTCACTATCAAGGAAGTGAAAGCCAGGACCTCTAACTGCACTGATGAAAAACGGTGGTATTCTTGAGGAGTGCCAAAAATGGCTACATGCGGAGAAATATCAATGGTCTTGAGGAGCACTTTAGACATGGTGTCAAAATAAGCTTGCCAGATATTTCCTAGAGTTGGGCAAAAGAAAAACATATGTGCAAGATTACAGGGCGAACCAGAGCATCTGTCACAGATCAATTGCATTAGGGAAAATTTGTGATATTCGGGTTTTAGAATAGTGACATCTGAACACTACTTTAAATTGTATTAAGGTCAAGTGGGCACAGATTGCCAGTAAAGAGGACGAGGGACATGATTGTATTTCCAACTGACACCAAGGTATGTTGACCAATTTTAGCCAAAATATAGTTTTAGTTATATTCGTGGCCCAATAATAAACTCTGAAATTTGGTAGAGAGAGGCCACCATCAAATTTGCAATTCTGAAGTATTTTTAGTCCAACTCTAGGTGTCTTACCATTCCACAGAAAATGAGATATAACTGAATCAATGCTTTTGAAAAAAAACTTTAGATAAAAAAATAGGTAGGCACTGGAACAGAAACAGGAATTTTGGGAGGACATTCATTTTGACCACGTTAATTCTACCAATCAGGGAAAGGGGGAGGGAACCCCATCTTTGGAAATCAACCTTAATCTCAGTTAATAGGGGAGAAAAGTTTACAGCATAAAGAGATTTGTAGGACCTAGCCACATGAACCCCCAGATACTTAAATCCCGAAGGACTCAGTTTGAAGAGAATATCAGATTGAGAGAGCTGCATTGCTAGGGCATTGACCGGGTAACATTCACTCTTCGAGACATTGATCTTGTATCCCGAAAACGAACCGAATCTATGAAAAAAAGAAAGGATAACAGGGCACGCCCCTACAGGATTTGTGACATACAATAGCAGATCGTCAGCATATAAAGAAAGTTTGAATTTGACACGGGACTGCGTAATGCCGTTAAAGATGGGGAAAGACCTCAAATAAATGGACAGAGGTTCTATTGCAAGAGCAAAGAGGAGTGGAGACAAAGGACAACCTTGTCTACAGCCACGATTCAAGGAAAAATAACTAGATTGAACATTATTAGTTGTGATACTGACACAGGGTGATGTATAGAGAAGGCGTATCCAGGATATAAAAACATTACCAAATCCAAATTTCGTCAAAACTGCAAACAAGTAATTCCATTCAACTCTGTCGAACGCCTTTTCTGCATCAACAGAGATTACGACTTCTGGAATGGCAGCGGTTCCTTTTGAATAGATAACATTCAATAAAGTACGGACATTATAAAAAAGCTGACGTCCTTTTATGAAGCCTGTCTGCTCCTGAGATATAATTGTTGGAAGCACCTTCTCTAGACGACGTGCCAAAGCTTTCGCAAGAACCTTGGTATCGACATTCATCAAAGAGAAGTACAAAGTTCGGGATCCTTGCCCTTTTTCAGAAGAATGCTAATAGAAGCCTGTCTCAAAGTGAAAGGAAGAGAGCTGTTTGACAGAGATTCTACATAAACAGCATGTAACAGCGGAATGAGTTGATTATGGAATGCCTTGAAAAATTCAACCGGGAACCCGTCTGGCCCAGGTGCCTTATTATTTTGCATACTTTGTAGAGCCAATGTAAGTTCTTGCGTAGTCAGTGGAGAGTCCAACTGATCAATTGCATCTGTGCTCATATCCGGAAAATCTAGGTCTTGCAAAAACGCATCCATATCAGTCAAGTCCGATGGAAATTCCGAACTATACAAAGATTTATGAAAGGATGAAAATACTGAATTAATAAGGTCAGGTTCCTCCACCAACATCCCCGACTCATCTCTAACACGGGGTACTAAACGTGAGGCTGCTTGTCGACGCAGTTGGTGAGCTAGTAATCGTCCAGATTTGTCTCCATATTCGTAGTATTTGGCCTGAGAATGTAGAAGTAACCGCTCAGCTTCATTAGTTGTGATCAAGTCTAACTCTGTTTTCAATACCACACGCCGCCTTAGTAAATCAGGAGAGGTGGATGCGGCAAGCTGTTGATCCACAGATTCCAGATCGGCTGATAATTTTTGAATGGTTGACATTCTTGATTTCTTCAAATGAGCAGAATATGAAATAATCTGACCCCGTAAGTAGGCCTTTAAAGATTCCCACAGGAGCATCTTAGAAATGGGTTCCGATTCAGATTGGTTGAGAGATATAAAATCCTCAATTGTACTTATAATAAATTTATGAAATTTGTCATCAGACAAAAGAGATATGTTAAATCTCCAGTGGGTGGGGTAACGAGATTCAGACGAGAACTGAATGTCCAAGGTTAAAGGTGAATGGTCTGAAATAATAATAGGATGATAACAAGTATCTGTCACTTTGGGCATCAGTCTGGCATCAATAAAAAAATAGTCGATAAGGGAAAATGTCTGGTGTACCTGTGAATAAAAGGAGTATTGTCTGCCAGTTGGATTACGAACCCTCCAGGGGTCAATGTAGCCATTGTTGGACATAAAACTACTAAGAGTTCTAGCCATTTGTGACTGATACAAGCTGACTTTAGAACGTTCCAGCTGAGAATTCAAAACACAATTCATGTCCCCGCCAAATATAAAGAATACATCATTTAATGATGGTGTTTCTTAAACAGAGTATTTGAAAAACTAGGATTGTCAAAATTTGGTGCATATACATTGACAAGTAGAACTGGAATCTGGTATATAGTCCCTAGAATGATGAAATACCTGCTGTCCTTGTCAGAAATGATTTTGGTCTGTGTAAATGGAACTGATTTACTAATCAGAATGGCAACCCCTCTGGCCTTAGAATTGAAGCTGGAATGGAATATCTCCGCAAGCCAGGGACATCTCAACCGTGCCTGGTCATTATTTCGCATGTGGGTCTCCTGCAGAAAAACAATATCAGGCTTTAAACGCTTTAAATGAGAAAACACCTTTGAGCGTTTGACAGCACTCCCCAAACCCTTGATATTCCAACTAACAAATCTCGCATTTAAAGCTTTAATACTTGTCATGTTTAGTTTATATCACAACCGAAACTGCAACCACAATTCAACCTCCAACACAAAAAAAAAAAAAAAAAAAAAAAAGGAGACAAAAATAGTAGATAAGCCCAAACCCCCCTCCCCCCGCACCTAACATTACCCCATCCCCAAACGATAGGATACCGGTGCAGACTCCACTAGGAGTCATTAGCAGAACAACTAAACTCCGTGTATTAGACCTAACAGTCATCTTCATACTTCTCCAAACTCAACAGGAGCTCCTGCACAACAATAATAAAATGTGTAACTTAAATTACAGGGTGTAGATTCAACTAGAACAGTGCAACTTGTGTGAACCTGAGAAAGATATTTGCTTATCAAAATAATAAAATATTTGTGCCACTGTTACTTATGTCCCAAAGTCAAATTTACTTTGATGTTACATGAACGTTCAAAGTCATTTTGTAGGCAGGTGGCACTCAAAATCAGCTTGAACTATTTAAGGGTTTTGATAAAAACAGCAGCCTCTCCAGGGGATGTGAACTCCTTTGTAACCCCTCCACTCGTTGTGATCCGGAGGAGAGCAGGATATATCAGACCATACCGTATGCCTGGAATGTCCCTGAGTTGCCTCCTGACGTCGTTAAAAGCAGCGCGTGCTCTCGCCGTCCGGGCTTTGTGATCCGGAAAGATGGAGATTGTAGAGTCCCCAATCTTGATCCGCTGCTGGGTCCTGGCACGTTGAAGGATATCAGCACAATCTGCGTAATAATGTAAACGTGCTATTATGGGGCGTGGCCGCTCTCCGGGTTTGGGCTTGGGGTTTAAGGATCGATGAGCACGATCAATAAGAGGTGCTTTATCCAAGTTAAGCGCTTCCTTAAAGTGCCCATATTATGAAAAAAACACTTTTTCTGAGATTTGGGGTGTTCTTTTGTGTCTCTGGTGCTTCCACACACATACAAACTTTGAAAAAAATCCATCCATGCTGTTTAGAGTGAGATACGGTTTCTGAATGTGTCCTGCCTTCAGTCTCTGGGTGAGCTGTTCAACATCCGCACGGCTTGTGACGTCACAAGCCGAAACGAGCAGGCTAACCGCAACCATTAGCTCGTAGCGTTAGCATGCTAACGCTAATGCTAAAGCTAGCATGCTAACGCTAGCATGCTACCTCGTTCTCAATAGCAAAGCACTGCTACAACACACACAAGTTCACCATAATCTACAAAAGAACTACTTCCATGTGCGCCCTCATTTAGAAGTCTCCCAGCTAATCCTGCCTTGTAACTGACCGAAGTTGTAGAAACAGCCTTTCTTTTACTGTCTATGGAGCTAGCTAGCTGACATGATCTACATCTGAGCTACTGGGCATGTGCGAGTGCAATCAAAGATAGTACAGAAGAAGAAGAAGAAAAGAGGTCTCACTCTGTAGCTAAAACAGAGACCAGCTGAAAAGAGGAGCTGCAGCAGTGAGAGAGAGCACTGCAGTACAACACAAATATGGTGTTTTTTGAAAATTAAACCATGTAAACCTATTCTGGTACAACCTTAAAATACAATTATGAACCTGAAAATGAGCATAATATGGCTGCTTTAAGGCAAGGCAAGGCAAGGCAGCTTTATTTGTATAGCACATTTCAGCAACAGGGCAATTCAAAGTGCTTTACATGAAAACAGATTAAAAAATTTAAAACAGATAAAGCAGGGTGGAGGTAGATGCTGCGGTAACCGTGCCACATTGCTCAGATAACCCGATTATACGGATGTTATTGCGGCGAGATCTACCTTCTAGATCTTCACATTTATTCTCAAGAGCCAGAACTTTATTAGACAGGTTCTCCACTTTACTCTTGAGGTACGCCACGTCGTCTGTGCAAGTTGACAGCGATTCCTCCATCTCAATCACAGTCCCCCTTAGCTCACCCACGTCAGACTTTGTAGCGGCTAAGTTAGCCGTCAGCTCCGTTTTCACACTTTGCAATTCTGACTTTATTTGGGATAGGTTTTCAGTCATAGCCATCTGTAACTCAGACTTGAAAATGCCTACCATCTCTTCTCGGAGAGCAACGAGAAGTTCGGCTTTAAAGTCCGCAGAAGTCATACTCGAAGCCGTGACGGTGCTAGCGGTGCCAACGCCATCTCCGTCGTGAGGCGGCAGTCCGACAGGATCACGCTGGGCCGGGGATGTAGCCCCTGCATTAGGCCGCGCTCTCGATGCCGTCTGGTTGTCCGTATTTCTGGGTTTTGGAGGCATGACGGCACTTAATACAATCAAAGAAGCTCTATGATATCAAAATCTGTACACACCACGGCGGTAGAAAACACCCTGATAGTCTTTATAAAAAGTTTCTGCAGGAGCCCCCGGAGCCACGTCTTTACGCCATTGGTCACTAACAGGAACTCCCCCAGGGAAGTTTTGAGCATCAATGACTTCATTTCCTGTATTCGGATACACTTTTATGCACCAATTTACAGGGGAAATACCTTTATTTAGCCTACGTGAAGAAGAAAAACACAGATGATGATTCAAAATATATCAAAAATATAATGGAAAGTATGTTGATGCTTGTCATTGGGCATTTTTAAGTGGGTGTATGGAAATCCTGGAGCTTTCTTAGTGGGTATACTGCGTATACCTGCGTATCACATAGACTACACCACTGGCGTCTCGGTTCTAAACCGTCTCTGCACATACTAATGCACATACTAATGTCCTGTCAGTGGTGTGAAGGTTATCCTGACTAAGAGGAGGGCTGAACAACGAAAGGATTATCCTGGCGCTCCGCCCTGCCTGCCTACTAACACAAATCTAATCTGGCTCTCTCATCATGCAATCAGTGGCTTTGAACAGCTACCAGACACATCATGTCATTCCACTGCTGCTGCCGGGCCATCAGAAAACAACCTCTTCTGACTCATAGTCAGTCTTTAACATACTGTATATCCAGCTCCAAACAGCTTTTACACGTTCTTATTTGTACATATTACTTATCTTTTAAAAAAAATCTTTATTTGTATATATTTCTCATCTTTTATATTATACTTGTTGCATGTGTCCTTATTGCAAAGTGGGTCAGAGAGAAACGTATTTTCAATTGCTCTGTATGTCTGGCACATATTGCAGAATTGACAATAAATTTGACTTGACTTCTTTCCAGAAAGTTTTTTTTTAATTCAAATGTCAAGAAAATTTCAAATTTACAATACTGCACTGAGTGTTTGTTTATTATTACAGAATGTGTAAATGGTGCTGACAATAACTGCAAAACGCCTAAGCCGACAACTACTGATTATCAACGAAGATGTCACCAAAATTTGAAAAAGCTGAAGAATCTTTATTATCACCACAATTAAGAAGAAAAAAAACAGAAATTACAGAATGTGTTTTTGTAAAATAATTTAACCTTAAACGTTTACATCATGGTCTGTTTATTTAATATTATAATTGAAATATCTGACATCTGAGCCTTTAAAATAATCCTCTTTTAGTTTGTTAATGTTTCAAAATGTATTCATTCATTTTTATTTGCACAGTAAATGTTCAAAACCTTTGTTTTTCTTTAACAGAAACTGCACAGTGTAGCTAAAAAATATGTCGGGATATGCTAAATCAGACTTCAAAAAAGGCTTTGTGTGTTATTTAAGTACGATTTGAGGTACTTTACTTGAGTATTTCCATTTCATGCTATATTATACTTCCACTTCACTACATTTCAGAGAGAAATATTGTCCTTTTCACTTCACTACATTTATTAAAGAGCTCTACTTACTATACATGCGATTATGAATCTCCAAAAGTATATGAAGTAGTTAAAATTAGCTCCACATTGACCAACTACAACATTACAGTACCACATACATATTCGTTAATGATGATCCACTGACAGTGGCCACTCTGATTTATGAGTACTTGTACTTTTCATACTTGACATTTCATTGCTAATATTTGTGTGCTTTTAAGTGAAATTCTGAATGCAGGACTTTCACTTGTAATGGAGTATTTTTATACTGTAGTGTTTCGCTACATTTACATGAGTAAAAACACGATTTGAATTTGTCTTCCACCACTGAAGTCAGACCTATACCTTTGAACAAACAATAAGAATATGAACTACATACTGTATAAAAAGCACACAGAATAAAAGCAAGGCTGCATTAAAATGTTAATAAAATAGTACTTCCAAATGCTTTCAAGTAGTTTATCCAAAAAAAAAGCAGACCTCTAAATCTAATGGAATAAAGTGAATATTATTAGCAGACCTTGCCTGATAACAGTGGATTAAAAGTGCTTCAAAAATCATTTGAAAGCTAAAATATTAGATGCAACTCTGTATTCTGCCTGGTGTCTATTCAGCTTTCCATTAGAGTCCCCAAAAAATCCATCGGCCTGTCTAATATTAAGCTGTGAGCTCATCTACTAATACACCCTGTGTCCTGTCCGTCCCACACTGTTTCTGGGTCATGATGCAGTCATGATAACTTGATAGGATTATGGAGTTGAATATTTATTGTTTTACCTACCTGCCCTGGGACTACGGGCGGAAAGTAGCAATTGTGCCACAACCCCGGTGCAATGCATCTCTCCCTGTTCTTATACAAGGTTAATTGTTAATTGTGCATTGTCCCTGTTTAAATAAGATTACATTACATTACATGGACGTGGCCTCTTTCTGTGAGTGACACACACAGACTTAGACCGGGTCTGGGGCTAGAGAGGGGAGGGGGCGCTGTAGTTACGGGGCTGTGAGGTGTCAGGCATCGGCATCTAGAAATCACACAGGGTTAAGTGTTTAAATTGGTTAGTCTGGATTAATCACCAGTATTGCCAAATCCCATTGTACGGTGGGGTTTGTGCAGCGCTGGGGGAAGGGAAGGGAGGGACAGATGGACTGACACATGGTCCCTGTCCTCCTCCTCCTCCCCAATCCCTCCCCTCCCCTCACAAACTCTGCCTAATCTGACCGGGTAGGACGAGGGAGGATGGGGGAGGGCATCGGGCATTCGCCACCACCTCTCCCTTTTTTCTGGCAGCACCCAACACAGCCGCAGAGTGAAAGCACGTAGGACGTGGGCAAAAAAACAACTTATTCCCCTGCGAGGCTGGACTGAGAGCAGGCGGACCTGGTGCTCATGCTGAGGCTCTCGGCTGCAGGAAGCCCAGCCGGACTAGATTTACTGCTAATCCAGAATATCGAGCATGTAGGGACAACCTGCTGGACTACTTTTTCTTGTCATCGTCAGGCCTGTTAGAAGTTGTGTTCTGGCCTCTTGGAGGATGTGAGGATGCCATCTTTAAATGTAAGCTGAAAAAAAAAACCTGTTTGTGCTGGAAGTTCATGGCCAAATGTAGAGTCGTCGTGACCGATGAAAAGCAGTTTAGAGGCACAATGTCGGCCTCTCAGGGGATGAACCACAGCAGCGCCTACAACTACTTCCTCAACATGTTGGCCTATCAGGTGAGAGCCGCTGGGCAGCAGCATAGGTGGCAGTCACTGCAGCTGGGGTTTGAAGTTTAGTACTTTAGATTTTTTGTTATTATTTTTTTATAACAATACTGGTAAAGGGAATTTATCATTGAAAATGCTACAGAAATATTGTGAGATTTTTCTAATCAAGATATTTATTTGGTATATTCAAATATTGTATTTAAATAAATGCCACAGTGCAAAAATACTCCATTACAAGTACATGTCTTGCTTTCAAAATAAAAGTAAATAAGTATTTACCTAAAAATATACCTAAAGCATCAACAGTTAAAGTACTTGTTATGCAGAATGGCCTTCTTCAGTGTTATTTTCCTACATATTATTGGATCATTATATATATTATTTTTATAATATATATATTATAGCTCGAGGTGGAGATTTTTGTTAAACTATTTAAAATAGTGTTTTAAAGTTAAATCTATAACAATGCATCATATTTTATAAACTGATTATAGATTTTGCATTAATAATCTGAAACTGCAAAGTAACTATAGCTGTGAAATAACTGTACTGGAGTGAACAATACAGT
The DNA here is from genome assembly GCF_008315115.2 of Sander lucioperca. Lineage (NCBI taxonomy): Eukaryota > Metazoa > Chordata > Actinopteri > Perciformes > Percidae > Sander > Sander lucioperca. The sequence goes on from NC_050175.1 coordinate 36,144,070, forward strand.
AGAAGTATAAAGTATAGCATAAAAGGGCCATACTCAAAGTACCTCGTTATAATTTATCATTGGCAAAGGTTGATTTCTGTCATTGTGATTTTGTCTGCAGTTGTGCTGATTTTCGTGTTTTAACTTGAAGGATTCCACGAGTTGGTCAAAAGATCAGGAACATCTGCACAGTCATTCAGCAATAATTCAGCAATAAATACTTTCTTTTAAGGTTGTCAGTGTAGCAGTTGTTTTTGTGTCATTCTACTGAATTGAATGATATTGTCAGGTTTTCATGTTATTACGTTTTTTTTTTGAATATTTCAAAGTCTTTATTTAGCCTGCTGCCTTCAAAGTGAATATAGCAGTATTGCATGATTCATATATTGATGATGACTGAGGGATGGTCAGTCTGGATACACTGAGCGTCTACAACATATTTTTTTCCCAAAGCTACAAAGGATAAAATCTGGGATGTCAGGATGTGAAACAATGTGCATTAATCTTTGAGCAAGAAAATATAAAACAACAAAAATGTATTGTTGTACTGTAGTATTTCACCTCTTACTTTCAGTCATAGTAAGTTCACCAGCGCTCACAAATATAGCTTTCTGTATTTGGAGCTCCTGATTAGAGAGTTGTTTGTCTAAAGTTGGTTTGGTTCTGGGGCAGCTGGCGTTTAAGTGACTCTAATTTTGCATTGCCAGCCCTTCCTCGGAGGAAGGTATGGCGAGTCCACACAGCATTCCGGGATGCGATATTACGAATCCCACTATGGCCACGCCAAGACCCGCCCTTCAATAGCATTTATTGGCCAGGCATCCATGCTTACACAAGGTAACGTAAACCCATTTTTACAGGTCCTATCCCCTGACCAATCGGCTATCCTAACCTTAACCACTTGAGGTGAAATCCCTAACCCCAGCCAATCGAGCTGCTTCGTAGGGCGGGTCTTGGCGTTGCCATAGTGGGATTTGTAATTTTGCTTCCGGGATGGGAGAAAAACGTGCTGTGGCTTATTAGCATTTCTTTAAACCAATAACAATCGCTTTGGTACTAAACGCCGGACGGAGCCACGGTGCAGCTGCATCCGGCGGAATTTCTGGCGGCATCGGAGCAACCGCGGAAGGGGAACACCAAGGATATAGACTAAAGTGACTCTGATGATTGTCAACTAATGAAAACACTTGTGTTAGTGTGGGAAAAACGTTGCGTGGCGAAATACAAACATGCACTGTCTAACTAACAGTGTTAATGCAGTGTGAATTTTCCCAGATGGGAACCTATATTTCTGATTATGCTGACATCACATGGATGCTCGCAATGTTAACGAAAGTTAAAAGTAATTGGTGTATCCGCCCGATGATACGGATCAGCACCAAAATTCATTCCTCGTCCACTGCTACACCCTTCCATGAGTTTCATGAAAATCAGGTCACTAGTTTTTCCTTCAATCCTGCTGATAGACAAACAAAGCAACAAACAAATGGACAAACCCATCCAGAAACTAGGGATGGCTCTTGAGACCCGGTTCTATTAAGGACCCGGTTCCAAATTTCTCAAAATCCGAAAATCAATAAGGTCCGAGCTTATCGATAGTGCTATTGAGACTAGTGGATCATATAACGTTATGTCTAAAAATAGAGTCAGTCAAAACATAGTCGGACTGGCTACCGAGAGCACCGCTCTGTGGGCCGCTTAATCAGCTCATTAACCCTATAAGCCCGAGCTTGTCGTATATGACCAAAAACTGCATCGTTTTTTTGGGGTCTTTATGCAATAAATCTAAACTATTACATCCACGATTGATGCACTTTATGCCCATAATTTATGATTTTTCGGCCATTTATCGCCGCTAGCTTTGATGATAACCGCCATTTTTAATTTCCCATGATACTCTGGGAGACCATTCTGACCAATCAAAAGCTTGTTTACGTCTTGCCAACCAATGGAGGGCTGGTCCGTCATTGCAGATGAAACAATATAGCATATAGTGAAGAGGAATCACCTGAGGGCAGAATAGTTAGATATGACCATAAGTTGTCAAAAGTACCTTAGGGCTCAGAGAGTTAAAACAAAAACAGAGACAGAAGAAATCAAACAGTCACAGACTAACAGTTTTTGCAATAAGAGCAATAACAGTTCTGTTAAGATTAAAAATGTGTTGCCTCGTCTTTCCACCAAATAATTAATTTAGAAAAGTAGCAATAATGGTGTCAATAAACACTCTTATCATTAAGCAGTCTCGAAAATGGTATCAATATCAATAAAAATGAACGATCCCTAACAAAAACATAACCACCTTGGCGGAGGTAATAATGTGTTAGTCTGTCTCTCAGTACTTTCTGACTTCCTTATGTCTGTTGTACACAGTCTTCAAGTTTAGTCATTTAAAACAACTGGTCACTGTAGATTTTTAATCAAACAAACAGAAGGAACTAGTGCATTTGTAGGGGACTATTTTCAGCAGCGGATTAATCCACATTTGGTGCTCTAGTGAGTATTTGTGGTAGCAGGAACAATCTCTTATTGCTTTGGCTTGTGACACTGACACAGTGACAGTGGTAATGTTACCCAGTTTAGCTCACCATACATCCAAAGTAGGCTAAGTTACTGTATGCACCACTTATTCTCATCTCTTATTATCTGTCTGAGCAAAACATTAATTTGTGGTAAAAACACTACCGCTTTTGTCCAAAGGGGCCGCTGAAATCAACACAAACTGAAAGTTACTTTAGTCACTTTAAAGAAAATGCTTCTGATAAAATAGACCTAGTACTTCAGATTAAATGAATAATGTAGGATGGTTGCTTGACATTATCAAATGCTTCACCTGCAGTCGGCCTGCTGGCAGTTTTAATTCAGCTCTGCAAAGCTGCAGTTGTTCTAGCTGCTTCTTTAAACTTTTCTCTCTCTTCTTCAGTGGTCTTTGTTGTGGGCACACAAGGCACACTTAGCACACAAAACTACCATTAGGCAATACATTTATTTAAAAAAAAAAATGCAAAGTTTATTACATTAACCAATTAGGACATTCATTCTCATATGCTATCTCACAACAAAATAAGTAAAGGTGACTTCTATCAGCTTTCACTAACGTCACATCTGATTGTTGGTTGGATTCACGTAACATATTGACTGTAACAATGCATAATCTAGCATGAACATAGAGCCCAAACCATCCCATCCCTGAGCCTCTCTCTTCCCTACAGAGCGCGCACTAATGTAACGGACAAAACGTAGCTACAGTACGTTAGCTTGCTGCTGCTACATAGGCTGTCATTAGCTTTAGTTGATAACGTAGCATGATACTTTAATATAAGGCAATGCTGCGCGATGTGATGCAAGCGTTAAAAGCTGAAGCTGCACATTATTCAAAGCTCAAGTGGATTTTTTTGTTACTATTCACAGGGCATTTGTAATTATCTCCATAACTTCAAAAACTCACGTGAAGGCAGAAGGGCTTTCCCTCTCGCGCTCCGTGTGTGAGAATATAAAAAAGTCACGTGACTGGGTGCAGAAGGCATCGCTAAGGGCAAAATAAATTACACAAGATTGAATGATATGGCAATTAATTTCATTTAACTTTACTAATGATGGGCGTATTGAATTGATGCAGCCACAACAGGAAAAAGAAAGAAAGAAAGAAAGAAAGAAAGAATAAAAAGTTTATTTAGGCTTTTTCTCCAGAGGGGCAGCTGAGCCATTCAGGGCAAATGGGTCCGAGCGACAATAGCCCGTACCTGTGCATGTCCGTTCAGGACGGTGTGTATAGGACTGAGTCAAAATAGTGTTGATGGTAGTGTTGTTGATGGTAATGAAGGAACATGTCATCCAGTTCAACAGCGTGGATACACACCCAAACACTTGTTAGCGATTCTAGTGGTGTGTGTGGATATATGGATGGAAATGTCTGTCCACAACTTCAGTCCTCACTGAAATAATTCAACAGCTAATGGATTGCCATGACATTTGGTTCTGACCTTCACATTCCCCTAGGGTGACTTGTTATAACTTTGGTGATCCTCTTGAAGTTTCATCTAGCGCCATCATCACGTCAAAAATTCAGGCTATTCGCATGAACCATTCATACATTTAGCTACGAAAAATAATGCACTATTATTTTTATGTATTCCAAATATTTATTATGTTACGAGCCGATGGATGTGTGTGTGTGTGTGTGCACGTTTTGCCACCTTAGAATTAGTTCAGGATCAGCTGTGCTTAAATCTTGTCATCCACAGCCCTAATTTATCAGTCAGAACCAGCCAGATGATGTTAGTTGGACTCATTAGATTAATCTGAAACCGATCGCCCTGCTGCCAAACACTCTGTCAGTGTAAGTTGTCTGACTGACACAGTGACCTCCAAGTCCTCAGCCAGCTTCAGTTTAAAGTCCTGGACTCAATGCATCCACACATCAATCATATCGTTCATATGCTGTTTAAGAACTGCCATGGATACTGCAGGCTGAAACCTAAAATATAAGTTAGTCTCTTCAGTCTATATAGTGGAGATGAGTGGTTAAAATTAGTTATATTAAATATGTTAAATATTTTTTAGGCATTTTGCTTTTTTTAGTGGTCAACAGTGCAGATAGACAGGAAACAAGAAAGAGAGACATGAACTTTTGTCACAAAGTTCAGAGTTATACAGATGTGAATATAGAGGCAATGTGAACATAATGTACTGTATGCTCAAATACGTCTGCGTACAAACATATATAATACATCCCAAGTACACGCATATCAACATCTAAAATTTCTGTCATCATGGCATGCACTTCCAACCACAAAGATTCAGACTAACGCAGTTTTCACCATGTCAGTGTGCCATTTTCCTGACACACGAGGCATTTATCAGTAAAATAAAAAGAATACTTTTCTAATCTTGGCGTCATGTACGTATGTGTTTTTTTATAACCCCGACCTCCACTCTTTGCCCTTCCCCTTTAGTTGAGGATGCTTCCTGTCAGGTTGTTAGACCTGACAGGTTGTGTGTTGTGTTTTGTTTGAGATGCTGAGCTGTCTCCATCCTCTCCTCAGATATGCTGTTGCTGTGGACCGGCTCCCTGCTCGCTCTGCTGTGCCTTCTGTCCGCCGGTCAAATCCTCCACCAGCACGCGGATCATGTACACCCTCTTCCACATCATGAGCTGCGCCGTCTCCTGCCTCATGCTGTCCCGCACCGTCTCCGAGCTCGTCAGGGAAAATGTGAGTACTGGATCTTATCCTCCATGAAACAAATCAAAGAAATCAACTGAAATATAACCATAACTAATGATCCTGGAAAGCTGGCAACATATAAAGACCACTCAATACTGTAATTATTCTGTACAAAAGTACTGACACAAATAAGGGAGCAGAGGCCCTAAAGTTTAGCTCTGCAGTCCTTGCATACCCCAAGATAGTTTGTGATTGGCTGCAGCTCGACAAGTACACCAGAAAACAGAAGGAAGAGGACGACAGACAGCTGAGACACATTTAATAGGTGACAGAGAAAATGCAAATCAGCCATTTCAAGTAGGCGTACATGAAGAAGCCAAAAATCAATGAGTAAAATAAAATAAATCACATTGAGAGTTACTGTAGTGTGACTTTAAGAGAGCAAAGAGCATGGGGGGACAGCAAAAGTAAATATGTGACATTTCTTTAATACCTGATATTGTTTTACATTGATTGCAATTGTGGTTACACATAAGATGCACACCATACAACTGCAACAATTATCTACTACATGTTTCCTGTTTAAATCTATTCCTATTAGCCATCCAATTAAGGAAAACATGCCTAAAAGCGGTCAGTCGACCTTCATTAAGTGTTTACTGGCAACATGTAGTGAAAATGATATTAATGATCACACATTTTAAAAATGTAAAAATGTGTCCAAATATCAATTGAACCACGAATGCTTCTCAAAGTGCATGCCTTGTTTTTGTTGACATACATGAAAGGCCAGAGGTAAGTCGGAGATTTGTTCATTTTTAACAGGGGGGGGGGCAGGGGGGCTCATTTCGTTCACCTGCGACTGGCGAACTGCCTCTGCCACTGTTCTGTAGTTTAGAACAGGGGTTGGCAACCTTTTTGATATTAAGTGCCCTTTTAAAATGCAGCATTAAGCCTGCCATTATTTATTGAGCCCGCTCAGGCTGTGCTATTTTTTTCCCTTCGCACCTCATTCTGTGAAGAAGGCAACGAGTACTAGCCAATCAGAGGCAGATTAGGGCGGGTCATCACGGAATGTAAATGGGGGGAAAAATCAACCATACTAGCATAAATAACAGGCTGTGCTCCTGCCAATGGCTGTGAAAAACTTCAACATTTCCACAAAACGCTCTTGCACACTTACTGCTAGTTTGCCATTGGTCAAGTTATGGGCCTAAGGTTGCTGACCCCTGGTTTAGAGAACATTATAGATACAAGACAGAAGGGTGAGACTCAGAGAAAATAATCTGTCTGCTACTTCAGCACCACAGACAGCGCCATGGATCTATCAAAAATATTTCAGAGCCATGGTCAGGGCCATGGATTCTAACTTGCACAAACCTCAGTCAGATAGAGGATCAATGAGTCAGGTGGACTAGACTAACATATTCAGCTAAAAAACCTCTCTGCCCCTGCACTCTCAGGTTAACAAGGGGGATGCATTTTGGTCATTTTGCTAACAAGAGGGATGAGGGGGGATGGCATCCCTCCTCATCACACCTCAAATTGCCGACTGCCAGAGGGCACAAATACATATTAATTAAATATTTAAATACTTTAACTGCTGTTTGAAACTGTTAACATGGACAAAAAAACTAATGTCCTTGTCGTTTGGGTGGGGGTTTGGAGAATAGTTTAGTCAAGTTCAGTGCCATTTGCTCTTAATGTGAATATTGATATACTTATCTAGGCATTTTAGAGAATAAATCATTTTATCATCATAAAATCTTACCAAAACACCTCAGCATCTTCTGAAATATTTACCCGGACAAAGAGACATGGATACATGGATGCACACGATAAAATATATATATGTGTGTGTGTGTGTGTGTGTGTGTGTGTGTGTGTGTTTTTCAGGTGCCTTTCTTTAACATGGTGTGTGACCAGGCGCATGGCGGGGGCCACTGTGAGATGCTGGTGGGCTACTCAGCGGTATACAGAGTCTGCTTTGGCACTTCCTGTTTCTACCTGATGATGGCGATCTTCCTCATTGACGTGAAGTCCAGTCAGGACTTCAGAGCGCTCATACACAACGGGTCAGTGCTGATGAGTTTACCTCATCAAACATGTTCCTCCTGAAGAAAGTGTATTTTTTTCCTCATGGCCTTCAGATTTGGGTAATCATTAAAATGTAGTGGATACATTATTAAGGCTAGACATATTATTATTAGAAAATCATGAATACAACACTGTTAGTTTACGGACTTTTGTAATTGCACATGAATGCAGCAAAAAGGTCATGAGTAAAAAAAAAGAAGAAAAAAAAGATTAAATTGCATACATTCAAATCTCACGTCATACAAAATATCATCAAGTGTCCAAATGTTTTGCCAAAGTTTTTTTATTGATCCTGCCGCCAAACAGGAAATCAGAAAGAAAGCTATAAATGACTGAATATGTCACCTTCTTTGGATACTTCAAATTCCCAAATCTACCACAAAATCCAGAATACATCTTTTCACACATTCACTCAATCTTCCTGCCCTAAAAATCCTAAACTTATATATATAATAGAATATTTTCAGAATTATGTTACAAAGAACTTTATGTCTTTTCTCTGAATCAGAATACTGTGGATAGGCAGGTTATTGTAAAAGGCAAAATACATGCCAGAATTGTAAAATCCAGCCTTTGTCCTGCAGCCCAGCCTCTCCCCTCTCTGTCCTCTATCCCTATCGTCATTGTGATATCGACGCCAAGCGGCAATTCTATAATTACCGTTCTGTTTTCTTTGCAAACCTGTGGGCCTGTAAAGCCCTTTGAGTAGACATGCTGTAATTCACGTTCATGTTTATGAATAAAACCTGTCAATATTGTTAAAGTGCTTCAGAGATGAAGAGAAAATGTTGCTAATAGTTTAGCCTTCTGCTAACCATTGCCGTGAGCTTTCGCCGCAGCGGTGAGCCTTTGGCTACGGTTAGCAAAAGGCTAAACTATTAGCAACATTTTCTCTCCACCTCTGAAACGCTTCGCCAGATTCCGACACAGGTTAAATGTGTTTATTGTCAGACTCTCTATTAGTCTCTTTTGCGAAGTCTATCTTCCTTGTTTTGGGTTGCTTTGCAGATTAGAGTACAGTTTGCTGCCCATGCTGGAATAGCAGGATTTTCTGCCATTGAATCAGGCTTTCACCATCTGAAGGGACGTACACACGCATCTGCATTTGTAGCACAGCCAATAGGAATGTCCTATCTCTGAAATGACCTGTGATTGGCCAAAGTCGAAGTCTCCCGACATGGATTTTCTAAAAGCTGGAAACAGAGCCAAGAGGAGCTACCCCAGCTTTAAGACTGGACCTGATCCCATCCAGAAATGTTGCCACATCTCTCTTGAAATATACACATCTTCAAACACTTCTCTACTATACTATACTTCATTGCAATCTTTAAGGACAAAGTGTTTTCTCCCTCTGCTAACCTGACCAGCCTGCTGGTCTATTTAAAGCTCTTTGTTCTCACACTTTCCATAGCAGTTGATTAGAGCGGTGACGTATTCCAGATTAGGATTTAACAGATTAGATTGTTGGTCCTCTGAGTCTTACTGGTGCCAAGGTGAAAGGTTTCCGGGCCTGGCAAAGGTTACAGCTCTGAGTGTTCTGTAAGGGGGTCAGGGAGTGACCCAGTGCCCCACTGAAACCTTCTATGTCCTCTGAAAGACCAGACAGAGTGACATGGATATGCAGGGATTTAATTAAAGACTCAATCTGTAATTCTTTGATCATAGAAATGTATTCACATATATCACTAAAGAGTTATACATAATGTAATTCTCAGTTACTATTTAAAAACATATATAGGATACATACTGTATGAAATGAATAAAGTAAATTAAAATGCAACATTTAGTTCAATGTTTTCAGACATTACTAATATAAAATATCCATAAGAGATTTGGTTGTTTGTTAGTAGAGATTTAGTTGTTCAGTGATGATGAGGGATGCTTCTGGTAGTATTTTTTTGCTGCAGGAGGCAACCTCTTAGTTTCAGTTTTTACTTTGCAGGTTGTACCTTTATAGTGTTACATGCTAATTTTCTGTAGGTTTAGAAATAAAAAACAAACTCTTAGCTGTTATAAAAGCTATTTAATATGGACAAAAATCAGAGGTCATTTTGCAATCCAAAAAGCTTGCAAGCAACTATTTTAAAGGTTCCATGGCATGAAAATTTCACTTTATGAGGTTTTTTAACATTAATATGAGTCCCCCAGCCTGCCTATGGTCCCCCAGTGGCTAGAAATGGTGATAGATGTAAACCGAGCCCTGGGTATCCTGCTCTGCCTTTGAGAAAATAAAAGCTCAGATGGGCTGATCTGGAATCTCCTCCTTATGACTTCATAAGGGGAAAGGTTACCTCCCCTTTCTCTGCTTTGCCCGCCCAGAGAATTTGGCCCGCCCATGAGAAAGAGAGAGAGAGACATCATGGCTTGAAAACAAGCAAAGTGGCAGTTGGTCAAGGCCACACCCCCACCCTCCACCTTCAATATTTATGTATTTTTACCATCAATTAAACGTAACTGTTATTTGTGTGTTGTTTCTCTGTGTGTCCACGTGCAGCTTCTGGTTCCTGAAGTTCATCACTCTGCTGGCGATGTGCACCGCTGCCTTCTTCATCCCAACAGAGTCCTTCCTGCATGGTGAGACTTTGGGCTGACGCTGTTTTCTGAAAATAAACCCAAACTGAGAATGAATGTGATGATGAAGATGATGATGGCGTTTTAGTGCACCTCTTGCTGAGTCCTGCTAGAGGGCAGCAGAGACCCGCTCCTGAACACACCACTCTTCAGGTCGACTCACCGCTGTGAATTATTGCACCATAAATCTCTGCGGCTTGATTGCACTTTGTTTGGGAACAATAAAACTGAAGCTGATACACGGCTGAGAGCAGAGCTGATTTATGATTCACAGCTTGTTCTTTTTCTTTCTTTCTTTTGATCCTTCTCTCCGTTTCCTCTCACTCTCTCGCTTCCCTGAAATAAATCAAAAATGTTTTTCTCTCCCTGTCTCTCAGCTTGGCATTACGTTGGTGTGGTGGGAGGATTTGCCTTCATCCTCATCCAACTCACCCTCATCACAGCTTTTGCGCATACCTGGAACAAGAACTGGTGAGTAAGAGGGTCATATCAATAAAATATTATATTAATGTATATGTAATCTTTTTTTATTGTGATAGGGATATAAATCATGACATAGGATAGACTGTAGCTTAGGACATTTCTGAAATGTGTGAGAGCAAGCTGTCGATTGATGAAATACCCATATGTGAACTATATGACCAAATGACGCGGACACACCTGTCCAGATGTGTTTGGTCTATGGCTGTTTGTGCTTGTTTGTTCTTGGCTAAAGTTAATGGAACTATGTGCAGCATGTCATGCCCCCGTGCACAAAGCCAGCTTCATAAAGAAATGTTTTTCCCAGTTTGGTTTGGAAGAGTCCTGACCTTAACGCCACCTTTAGGATGAACTGGAATGAGCCAGATCTTATCACCCAACATCAATGTTTTACCTCACTGATGCTCTTGTGTCTGAATGACAATAAATCCCTGCAGCAGTTTCAACATCTGGTGAAAAGCCTGAAAGCAGAAGAGTGGAGGCTGTTAGAGCAGCAGATTCACGCTCATAGTTTTGGAATGAGATGTCGTCTAACCACATATGGGTGTAATGTTTCGGGTGTCCACATACCTTTGCCCTTATAATGTACCTGACTCCATCACGTTGCTGCAAACATGTTGCTCATTGATAGAAGAAGAAAAAATTCCTCCACAAAATGATTTTTTCAGACTTCACTCAAATCCACAACAACAAAAAACACAAATACATTGTCAGAAAATACAGCTGTTTTTTTTGCTTGTGGAAATTTGACATATTTTAGATACATGGTTCAACAGGACAGAAATAATATGGTCTCTCACCTCTTACAGTATATAACATTAACATATACATACAGACTCTAGCCTGGTTCACATCTGGAGAAGAGAGCCTCTCTTCTACACTGGTGATGATGGATTCGTCTTGTGTCCAGCAGAACTACAGTAACCCCTCCCCCTCCCCTCCGTCTCAACATCTGGAACGCTGTTTCTGTTTCATTTATTTTTCTCTTCCTATTTTCAGAATATAATATGTATTAATTCACTTCAGTCAGAAACACTTTTTTTTAGTTCAATTCCATTCAATTAGGGTTAGGGTTAGGGTTATGGGTTATGGGTTAGGGTAATATTTATAGTAACATAATAATAATAACAGAGTTGTCTCAAGACACTTTACAGATAGAGTAGGTCTAGACCACACTCTATAATTTACAAAGACCCAACAATTCCAACAATTACCCTAAGAGCAAGCATTTAGTGCAACAGTGGCAAGGAAAAACTTCCTTTTAGGGAGAAACCTCGGACAGACCCAGGCTCTGCTGCTGCCGGTTAGGACACAGAGACAATGATACAGATATACAGACATACAGTAGAGATATATTTCATAAGCAGCATAAGCAGTTGGTATGATGAAGTTGAGATGAAGTAGTATTAAGATTGACAATGGTATGGTTAGGGTTAGGGTTAGTAGTATGAAAGACCAAAAATCCGCGGTTGGTTGGGGTGGTGGATAGATAAGTCAAACAACACAGGACTTTCACCTAGGAGAAGTTTTTTTTTGTCCCGTTATGTCCCACAAGTCACTGAAACGTACACTATGTAACCCATACCACCATCTTTCCCTAAACACTGTCCTGTTCTTGTGCATGTTAGTTAAGCGTACGCCCCGACCCAGAGCGTCAAAAAGTGACGCCAATAGTCCCGACCCAGAGTGTCAAAAAGTGACATCAAGAGTCCCGACCCAGAGCGCCAAGAATCCCGAACCATAGCGTCAAAAAGTGACGCCAATAGCCAAAGGGCTAGACCCCAGTCCCGAGAGCGTCAAATAGTGATCCCAAGGGGTCCTGACCCAGAGCATCAAAAAGTGATGCCAAGAGTCCCGACCAACCGTGTCTAAATAAGACGCTGAAGGAGACTTTTTGCAACAAAAACAAACGCCAAAGGCACCTTACCAAGCGTTGCTTTTTGATGCGATGGGAGTGATGGTATGTGTCCATATACGCGTTATTTTCACAGAAGGGAGCACCTCGCTTCCCAGCATTGCACGCTAGTGGACTTGCCACCAGTTTCTCTTCAATGACCACTGACCTACAACCGCAATAACTGGAGCTGATTGGATGAACGCGTCACGTGGGGCTGTCAGCTCCCGGATTTCGAAAACCGACCATAACGACGGCTCCTTTGGAATCTTTACGAAAATACTTTACCGAAACGTGTTTCTGAAAACATTTTAAGCGAGAAATAAGCCAGGCAGTTGCTGAATCCTTCTTTATTTCAGATCGACATTTAAAAGATTTTCGTCAGCTTTTGAGAGCCGAGCTGTCCGCTCCTCATTTGCATAAAGTTGGCTGGATTCTACATTATGCAAATAAGGATTGGGCGACTCGACGCCCCGCTTCTCCAAAGTCCCTGCGACGCTACCAGAATACATTGCAAGACTGCTTCTATAGAAATGAATGGGAAGCGTTAAAATGACGCTGACAATGGACACACACCATGAGAATGTGTTGTTGTTTCTTAAAGCCATTGTTAGTGAGAAAAAATAAAGTCATTGCAGCTCTAGTTAAATCATTTTTAAAGAGTCAACAATACCAAAAAGGAGGAGGGTTGGATGGTAGAAGGAGCTGTAGCAGCAAACGGCGTGGAGGTATCAGCAGAGACGCGTCAGGTTAAATGTCCTGGCTGCACACCTGCACGGATATGATTGGATGTTCCAATATCAGCTGGTAGTCACACAGCTAATGAATGAGTTACTGATGGTGAAGCATGAATGACACAGCTGATGCCATTCAGCTAACGTGTGACTTTGTTTCTTTATTTGCTACTTTTCCCTGTTTCTTTGTTTTCACGTTGTTGTTTTTTTTAACTTGTTGACTTCTCCTTGCCACGTCATCTCAGTCATGTCCTCATTCATCCGCCAGACTTGTCCCCAGACAACCTGATTGTCCCAGATGTTATTTTCTGTGTCCAGCTGTTGCTGATGTGCTGTCAGTCTCTCTCAGCCACCTCTGAACTCTGCTGTGACATTTTGTAGCAGAGTTGTAGCTATACAACAGCTCGGAGGATTTATTCATTCCGGACCTTTTCCAAAGCAAACACACACAAAGCTAATCCTCTTTTTCCCTTTTCAGTGGTAAAGCTTGTCTGCCCTTTCTGGGTTTACAGGTCAAAAGACAACCTGTTCCTTTGTCGTTGTTTTTTTTTATAGCTCCAGCACTAAAACATCAGGTTTTTCTAAACCCCATGAGCTTCATAATGCAGCTGGTAGACACATGCAACATTTTTCTCCTGAAACTTCTCAACTTCGGTGCTGTGTTTTATGCACTTTGTTTCTTTATGCGTTGAAGCAGTGGCGATTTTAGACCCTTTTTAGATTTAAAATTTCATCTCAGCCCCACTAAAAATTATAATAATAACAAACAAATTCATTTTTTTTCTTCTTTTAATCAATTTTAGTGCTTCAAGTTAGAGTTTGCGAACTTGTCTGTTAGTGACAAATGACAAACAATTACAGGTTCAAAGAAACAGGTTTAATATCCTGTGTCGCTGTCGCCAATGCTATGCACCTGTAACCCAGTCAAGGAAAGTTTGCACCTCATTATCAAATCATTTGATTCTGGTAGTCCATAAAGGGACTTTCAATAGTTTTTTCATATGTTCCATATTTTGCATGCTAAGCCCCCCTAAAGATCTGATCCTAGAATCGCCCCTGGGTTGAAGTCATTGTCAGTGAGAAAAATAAAGTCAGAAACTGGACTTAGAGACCCACAACGCAAAAGCACACTGGAATTTGTTGCATGATCTGTTGCAGAAAAATATTTAATAGTTTTAACAAGATTAAAGGATGTTAGATTAAAAACATCTGACTTTGAAGACTCCTAGTAGTGCCCCCCAACCCAGCAACACATTGACTGAACCAATGTCCATTTGAATGTTACCACTTTTCAACAAACACAAACTTATGCCATCAAAATAGTTTTATTGGTTTTTATTAAATTGAATAGCTTTAATTTCACAAATACAATTCAAGACACCCTGGCGTTAAATGCAATCAGGCTGTCTGAATTCTCATTTGGGAATAAAGCACTATCTAGGCATGTTTTTTTCATTCAAGTAAGTGCAGTAATTAACGAGAAAACAAGAAAAATGCTCATGAAAATATTTAGAAATCCTGGAACACTTGTGACCTAGATTTTTGGCAACATTCATTGAAATGTGTGAACTGATAATTGTGATATCAAACAACACTAAAAACATAATGCCCCCTTTATTTCTTCTTTATTTCTTTATTCGGATCCGCATTAGCTGCTGTAGCAGCTACTCTTCCTGCATCATGGCATCATGACTTTGCATACAACAGTCACAACATATACATAAAAATAATAAACATGCAATTTTACATACATTTAAAACAAGATGCTGATCAGGTGCTGTAGGTAGGATTGTGCAGATCCAGGACTTAGCCAAAATTGTTTAACATCGGCAACTTCTCAGTCCCTCCACCCTTTCCGCTAAAGCCTAAAGTGGTCTCCCAAGCCCCTTCCCCCACAAGGGAGAATGAATGTGTGTGCATGAGCAGTGATTGACACGCAGTTAGACACCCCCCCTGGCCCTGATTGGTGCATCTGAACAGGGAGCTGTGGATTTTTGCAAATCGCACCACAGGCTGTAGGTGGAGCCAGAGGAGCCGGATTTTTATTTTAATGACCTGCTTCTCGTAGTTCTACTGGAACATAGGGTCAGTTTCAGCAAATATGACAGAAAGTTAGTTTTATAACCTACTGCACCTTTAAAGACCTGCACACTGCATCAGTCTGGGGTTTTTCCTTGACACCCCTAGCAGCCTGCCGTGTACTATGTGTGTTGGTTTCTCACATAATTTATCTTGGAGTGCAGACAAATTGGCTGTTTACTAAAACAGATATTCCTAAAACAATTCATAAGTTTGCATGCCAACCTCTTGTCTACTCTGAGCCATGAGAGACTGGCATGCACACTCTCTGTACTCAGCCTCGCACCTAGTTGGGAATAACATTATTCTAACACTTCAGGTGGGTTTCTCTGACACATGCAGCATCCAGACAGAAATAAATATCTGTGCTGAAGCCGTTCCCTCTGTCCTCTCCCCTGTCAGGTTGACCGGAGCAGCAGAGAACAAGCGTTGGTATCTGGCGGTGATGTGCGCCACCCTCTTCTTCTACACCATCGCCACCATGGCCTTCACCTTCATGTACAAGTACTACACACACCCCATCGCCTGCCACTTCAACAAGACCCTGCTGTGGATCAACCTGGGACTCTGTGCCCTCGTGTCCTTCATTGCCGTCACACCGTGCGTGAAGCAGAGTGAGTCGATGAAACACAGTCTGTGCATGTCTGTCGTCGACTCTCAGTGGTGAAATAACACTTAGTCCATCTCCAGCTATGCAAACATCCCCCTGTTGAAACCAGTGCTGCTGCAGATAATAATAATTAGATCTAAGCTAATATCATGTTTCTCCCTTTAAGAACCATAACATTGAATGCAGGCCTGCTTTGTCTACACATGTTTGGGTTTTATGATTGAAACATACAGCTGCTTTAGTATAAGCTGAGGTATTGCTATTTTCCTTGAGTATTTTCATTTTGGAAGAATTTACTATGCTTGACTATAATTCAAAAGGAAACATTTTACTTTTTAGTCCACAGTATTTATCTGATGATTAACGTTGCAAATTAAGATTTTGCATATATACGCAGTGCATATACTGTAGTGTACATATCTGTTGTCGTTTAAGAATCTTGTAACTGCAAATGTGAACTATTCAGGAACTCAGAAAAAAAAAAAAATTCAGCTTGATGACACAAGTTAGAATAGAATTAGTCTCGCATTGCCAGACCCTTCCTCCACAGCGCTGTGGAGGAAGGGTCTGGCTAGTCCACACAGCAATCTGGGATGGGAGAAAAAATGTGCTCTGGTTTATTGACATTTCTTTAAACCAATCACAATCATCTTGTGTGGTGCTAAGCGCCAAGCGGAGCCCCGCTGCCGCTGCAAAATAGCCTCAGGAAGGAACTTGTTTTGGTGGAACATGTGTACGTTCAAAAGTTGTTTTAGTCGTGCAACAGAAAACTCAGATTGGACAGATAGTCTAGCTAGCTGTCTGGATTTACCCTGCAGAGATCTGAGGAGCAGTTAACCATAGTCAGAAATCCACCGGAGGTTAGAACGCCAACACAAAGAAAGCGGAAAGGGACGGACATCCGGCTGAAAAGAAGGACATCAAGCGGAATTTCCAGCGGCACCTGAACAATCCCGGAAGTGGAAGGTCGTGGATATACAGTAGACTAGAAGAGGACAGAAAGCCTTTATTGTCATTGTACAGAATACAATGAAATTAGGAGCGCTACTCCCAACCAATGCAATAAAAAGTAGTGATGCACCGATCCAACTTTTTCAGTCCCAATACCGATACCGATGCCTGGGCTTTGTGTATCTGTCAATACCCGATACCGATCCGATACCATTGTTGAATTAATAATACACTGTATACCTTCCACCTTATACCTTCCTTCCACCATGTGGAAGAGACTAAAGGCACCAGACTTTCCTAACTAAACATTACTTTTCTAGCTAAGACAAAATAACATAGATGGAATGTATTGAATTCTTATTTATTTGTACACTCAACTCTTCCAGCATGCGACACACGTGCGACAGAGGGAAAAACAAACTAACAAAACTATTTTGTCAATATCGGGACCGATATCCGATCTTAATATTGGATCGGTGCTCCCCTAATAAAAAGATAGAAAAACAGAACAAAAACAAAACAACTTCAGCAAACAAGCGTCTACAGCCGTCAAGAGGTTCTAAAATAATAAGTGAAATGAATGAATACAATATTATTACAATATTGCTTGGGGTCATTCAGTGCTTGTTGAAGTGTGCTTATGGCCCAGGGAAAGAAACTCTTCTTAAGTGTGGTGATCTGTGCTTTGATGGTCCTGTCTTGCCTGCAGGGCAACAGGTCAAACAGGTGCATATTGTGCACTCTTGTGCATTTTTTGTGGATTTTCTGCAGTCTGGTCCCCTTGTCCTAGAAATGTGTAAAACCAAAATACTGTATATATGTAAAGAGTTTCAGACACTTGTAGAGGAGCTCAAGTTAATCTGAATAGGCTACATAACAAAATCTTTTTTTTAATTACTATTTTTAAGGCTTGTTGTTTTTACTGATTTACAATGAAAATATGCAGATTTTCTTTTTTTATTTGGATGTTGTAACAAAATTAACAAAGATACATTCCTGAATTTTCCTTCAAAAAGTTTAAAACCAAATATGAGGAACCAAATAAAAAAAAAGAAACTTTGAAAGGAACATTTTTTTCTTGTTCAATTCTTCTCAGTCTCACTATGAGTAGTTTTACTCTTCCACTGATACACTGAGTACATTTTACGACTTAATACTCTTTACTTTTACTTGAATTAATGGATAGCAGTGTACCATTTTTTTCACCACGGTGTTTCTACTTTTGATAAGGTAAAGGATTTGAGGACGCTCTAGTACCTCTACCTTCTTGTGAAGTCTGTGTGCATCTGTGCGTGTGTGTGTGTGTGTGTTTTGGTGGGTATTATAGTGCATAATAAAGTATTTTACTTTTATAGTATGTACAGTATTCTGACCGTTACTCTCTCTATCTGTTTCTTTCCCTGCAGAGCAGCCTCGGTCGGGGCTCCTCCAAGCCTCCATCATCAGCTGTTACGTCATGTACCTCACTTTCTCTGCGCTGTCCAGCCGCCCACCAGAGAAAGGTACGCTAACTAACCGGACAAAAAGCAGAGGCACAGTAACAGATCTCTGCAGCTCCACTGAGATACTGAACGCTGTCTCTGTCCAGTGTTAACACTCACAAAGCTCTAACAAAAGCACATTTTTAAGTGATTTTCAGGGTTATTTTCTGCATGTCGATTAAAAGAGAAACATATGGTGCAGGAAATGCGTGCAGCCCACTTCACTCTCAATCCTCTTTGTGCTGAAATGTTTTTAATAGCACCTTTTTCCCCACAGATAATTATTGCCCAACACTGCAGTTCCCCTCAGCTCCTTAGAGCGCTTTGGCATCTTTCAGCTCATTGTTGTGGTTTTACAAACTGCAATTTCTCTTTTTTTAGCTTTGTTTCTGGACTCAGCAGACAGTGGAAAAAGTTCTGATAAAACCACCTGCCTACCTACCTGAGATATAGTTACACAAAAGAAGAAGAAATTAGTACTAAAAAGACTGCCGAAGCCTCATAATAGCTTCAGCTGAACCTTTTGCAATTTTGCACAGAACGAGGACTGTGGATTTTTGTTACAGTGGCTCGTCACAGCCAGTAAGGAATTAAGAATGATGTACAACAGCAACCACTTTACTTCAATTTGTACATATGGACATTTAAATACTGCATTAGACTTTTCACCACCAGATAAAAGCCTATTATGGTAAAATGTTTCAACATGTTGTCTTGTATCTGTCCTACATAATAGTAAGAGTACACACACACACACACACACACACACACACACACACACACACACACACACACACACACACACACACACGCACACACTCCTATTTTAAAATCCTCTATAATTTGCCCTTGCTTACCTCATAATGACTCACCTGTTGGCTCCAGGTAAGACAAAGAGCCTCCACATGACTGAGACATTAGTGCAGAGGCTTGTCAGAGGCCCCCATCTTATCCGGGGTTTACATCTTAATGGCATGCATGCAAATATATACACACACACACACACACACACGCACGCACGCACGCACGCACGCACGCACGCACACACACACACACACACACACACACACACACACACACATAATCTGAGATGAGATGTGTTGTGACATGCTGCCTGCTGGGCTGGTGGCTTGTGGTGAGGGCAGAAGGATATTTGTTTCACATTCCTCATGGTTCTATTGACAACATAATAACAGGATATACAGCCTGGCAGTGTCATTATGTTGAACGCTGAACAGATAAAGTGCAATACATTGTTTGTATCTGTTTTATACAGCTGAG